>NW_027668941.1:157500-162500 GCF_964194185.1 Rhinolophus hipposideros | reverse complement strand
GGTAAACTTCGGAGTAGGCTTTGGCCCAGGAGTTGGAGTTGTGGCTAGGGGTAGGGATGGTGGTGGGCCCATGGGTAGGGGGAGCTGTAGGGCCAGGGGTAGCGGTAGGACAAGAGGTAGTGCTAGGCGTAGGCCTAGGGCGAGGGGTAGTGCTCGGGGTAGGGTTAGGTGAAGGGCTAGTGGTTGGCAGAGGCCCACGGGCAGTGTTAGGGTTAGGGCTCATGTTAGGCCTAGGACTAGTGGTAGTGGTAGGAAATGGCCGATGGCTAGGGGTAGGTGTCACGGGAGGGCTCTGGGTAGTCCCAGGACTCCGAATGGATGTGGGGCATGATTAGGATTTGGCTAATGGTGGGTCCAGGGTGATTTCGTAGGACAAGGGTTAGTGCTCTTGCTATCGGTAGGGCAAGGTGTACTGGTCGGTGACGGGCAAGTGCTAGGCTTCTGACTAGAGTGAGCAATGGGCGTTGGTCTAGGACCCGAGGTAGGGCTAGTGGGAGCGGGAGACGTAGCGCTGGGGTAGGCAAAGGGCAAGGGGTGGGTGTCGGGGTAAACCTCGGAGTAGGCCAAGGACCAGGAGTGGGAGCTGTGGCTAGGGGTAGGGATGGCGGTGGGCCTATGGGTAGGGGTAGATGTAGGGCCAGGGGTAGGGGTAGGACCAGAGGTAGTGCCAGGCGTAGGCCTAGGGGGAGGGGTATTGCTCGAAGTAACCTAACCCTAACCCTAAACCTAACCCTAAAACTAACCCTAACCCTAAACCTAACACTAACACCAAACCTAACCCTAACCCTAACCCTAAACCTAACCATAAACCTAACCGCAACCCTAACTCTAATCCTAACCTTAACCCTAACACCAACCCTAACCCTAACCCTAACCCTAAACCCTAACCCTAACCCTAACCCTAACCCTAACCCTAACCCTAACAAGGGCAAGGTGTACTAGTCAGCGACGGGCAAGTTCTAGGCCTCGGACTAGAGGGAGCCATGGGCGTTGGTCTAGGGCCCGAGCTAGGGCTAGTGGGAGCGGTAGGCGTAGCGCTGGGGTAGGCATAGGGCAAGGGGTGGGTGTCGAGGTAAACCTCGGAGTAGGCTTTGGCCCAGGAGTTGGAGTTGTGGCTAGGGGTAGGGATGGGGGTGGGCCCATGAGTAGGCGGAGCTGTAGGGCCAGTGGTAGCGGTAGGACCAGAGGTATTGCTAGGCGTAGGCCTAGGGCGAGGGGTAGTGCTCGGGGTAGGGTTAGGTGAAGGGCTAGTGGTTGGCAGAGGCCCACGGGCAGTGTTAGGGTTAGGGCTCATGTTAGGCCTAGGACTAGTGGTAGTAGTAGGGGATGGCCGAGGGCTAGGGGTAGGTGTCACGGGAGGGCTCCGGGTAGTCCTAGGACTCTGAACAGATGTGGGGCATGATTAGGGTGTGGCTAATGGTGCGTCCAGGGTGATTTCGTAGAACACGGGTTAGTGCTCTGGCTATCGGCAGGCAAGGTGTACTGGTCGGCGACGGGCAAGTGCTAGGCTTCGGACTAGAGTGAGCACTGGGCGTTGGTCTAGGGCCCGAGGTAGGGCTAGTGGGAGCGGTAGGCGTAGCGCTGTGGTAGGCAAAGGGCAAGGGGTGTGTGTCGGGGTAAACCTCGGAGTAGGCCTAGGACCAGGAGTGGGAGCTGTGGCTAGGGGTAGGGATGGGGGTGGGCCTATGGGTAGGGAAAGCTGTAGGACCAGGGGTAGGGGTAGGACCAGAGGTAGTGCCAGGCGTAGGCCTAGGGCGAGGGGTAGTGCTCGGGGTAACCTAACCCTAACACTAACCCTAACCCTAACAATAACCCTAACCCTAACCCTTACATCAACCCTAACCCTAACACTAACCCTAACCCTAACCCTAAACCTAACACCAATCCTAACCCTAATTTTAACCCTAACCTTAACCCTAACCCTAACCCTAACACCAACCCTAACCCTAACCCTAACCCTAACCCTAAACTTAAACCTAACACCAACCCTAACCCTAACCGTAACCCTAACCCTAACACCAACCCTAACCCTAACCCTAACCCTAAACCCTAATCCTAACCCTAACCCTAACCCTAACCCTAATTCTAACCCTAACAAGGGCAAAGTGTACTGGTCAGCGACGGGCAAGTTCTAGGCCTCGGACTAGAGGGAGCCATGAGCGTTGGTCTAGGGCCCCAGCTAGGGCTAGTGGGAGCGGTAGGCGTGACGCTGGGGTAGGCATAGGGCAAGGGGTGGGTGTCGAGGTAAACCTCGGAGTAGGCCTAGGGCCAAGAGTGGGAGCTGTGGCTAGGGGTAGGGATGGGGGTGGGCCTATAAATAGGGGGAGCTGTAGGGCCACGGGTAGGGGTAGGACCAGAGGTAGTGCTACGCGTAAGCCTAGGGCGAGGGGTAGGGCTCGGGGTAGGGTTAGGTGAAGGGCTAGTGGTTGGCAGAGGCCCACGGGCAGTGTTAGGGTAAGGGCTCATGTTAGGCCTACTACTAGTGGTAGTGGTAGGGGATGGGCGAGGTCTAGGGGTAACTGTCACGGGAGGGCTCCTGGTAGTCCTAGGACTCCGAACGGATGTAGGGCTGGATTAGGGTGTGGCTAATGGTGGGTCCAGGGTGATTTCGTAGGACACGGGTTAGTGCTCTGGCTATCGGTAGGGCAAGGTGTACTGGTTGGCGACGGGCAAGTGCTAGACTTCGGACTAGAGTGAGCACTGGGCGTTGGTCTAGGGCCCGAGGTAGGCTAGTGGGAGCGGTAGGCGTAGCGCTGGGGTAGGCAAAGGGCAAGGGGTGGGTGTCGGGTTAAACCTCGTAGTAGGCCTAGGACCAGGAGTGGGAGCTGTGGCTACGGGTAGGGATGGGGGTGGGCCTATGGGTAGGGGGAGCTGTAGGGACAGGGGTAGGTGTAGGACCAGAGGTAGTGCTAGGCGTAGGCCTAGGGCTAGGGGTAGTGCTCGGGGTAACCTAACCCTAACCCTAACACCAACCCTAACCCTAACCCTAACCCTAACACCAACCCTAACCCTAACCCTATACCTAACACCAACCCTAACCCTAACCCTAACCCTAACCCTAACACCAACCCTAACCCTAACCCTAACCCTAAACCTAACCCTAACCCTAATCCTAACCCTAACACCAACCCTAACTCTAACCCTAACGCTAACCCTAACACCAACCCTAACCCTAATCCTAACCCTAACCCAAACCCTAACACCAACCCTAACCCTAACCCTAACCCTAACCCTAACACCAACCCTAACCCTAACCCTAACCCTAACCCTATACCTAACACCAACCCTAACCCGAACCCTAACCCTAACCCTAACACCAACCCTAACCCTAATCCTACCCCTAACCCTAACCCTAACCGTAACACTAACTCTTACCCTAACCCTAACCCTAACACCAACCCTAACCCTAACCCTAACCCTAACCCTATACCTAACACCAACCCTAACCCTAACCCTAACCCTAACCCTAACACCAAACCTAACCCTAACCCAAACACTAAACCTAACCATAAACCTAACCGCAACCCTAACCCTAATCCTAACCCTAACCCTAACACCAACCCTAAACCTAACCCTAACCCTAACCCTAACCCTATAGCTAACACCAACCCTAACCCTAACCCTAACCCTAACCCTAACACCAACCCTAACCCTAACCCTAACCCTAACCCTAACCATAACCCTAACACCAACCCTAACCCTAACCCTAACCCTAACCCTAACACCAACCCTAACCCTAATCCTAACCCTAACACTAACCCTAACACCAACGCTAACCCTAACCCTAACCCTAACCCTAACACCAACCCTAACCCTAACCCTAACCATAACCCTAACCTAACCCTATGCCTAACACGAAATCTAACCCTAACCCTAACCCTAACGTAACACCAACCCTAACCCTAACCCTAACCCTAAACCTAAACCTAACACCAACCCTAACCCTAACCCAAACCCTAACCCTAACACCAACACTAATCCTAACCCTAACCCTAACCCTAACACCAACCCTAACCCTAACCCTAACCCTAACTCTAACCCTAACCCTAACCCTAACCCTAACCCTAAACCTAACCCTAACCCTAACCCTAACACCAACCCTAACCCTAACCCTAACCCTAACACCAACCCTGACCCTAATCCTAACCCTAACCCTAACCCTAAAACCAACCCTAACCCTAATCCTAACCCTAACCCTAACACCAACCCTAACCCTAACCCTAACCCTAACCCTATGCCTAACACGAACCCTAACCCTAAACCTAACCCTAACCCTAACACCAACCCTAACCCTAATCCTAACCCCAACCCTAACCCTAACCCTAACACTAACCCTAACCCTAACCCTAACCCTAACACCAACCCTAACCCTAACCCTAACCCTAACCCTAACCCTAACCCTATACCTAACACCAACCCTAACCCTAACCCTAACCCTTACCCTAACACCAACCCTTACCCTAACCCTAACCCTAACACCAACCCTAAACCTAATCCTAACCCTAACCCTAACCCTAACACCAACCCTAACCGTAACCCTAACCCTAACCCTAACCCTAAACCTAACACCAACCCTAACCCTAACCCTAACCCTAACCCTAACACCAACCCTAACCCTAACCCTAACCCTAAACCCTAATCCTAACCCTAACCCTAACCCTAACGCTAACCCTAACAAGGGCAAGGTGTACTGGTCAGCGACGGGCAAGTTCTAGGCCTCGGACTAGAAGGAGCCATGGGCGTTGGTCTAGGGCCCGAGCTAGGGCTAGTGAGAGCGGTAGGCGTAGCGCTGGGGTAGGCATAGGGCAATGGGTGGGTGTCGAGGTAAACCTCGGAGTAGGCCTAGGGCCAGGAGTGGGAGCTGTGTCTAGTGGTAGGGTTGGGGGTGGGCCTATGGGTAGGGGGAGCTGTAGGGCCTGGGGTAGTGGTAGGACCAGAGGTAGTGGAGGCGTAGGCCTAGGGCGAGGGGTAGTGCTCGGGGTAGGGTTAGTTGAAGGGCT
>NW_027668941.1:142500-150000 GCF_964194185.1 Rhinolophus hipposideros | reverse complement strand
CGTAGCGCTGGGGTAGGAAAAGGGCAAGGGGTGGTTTTCGGGGTAAACCTCGGAGTAGGCCTAGGACCAAAAGTTGGAGCTGTGGCTAGGGGTAGGGATGGGGGTGGGCCTATGGGTAGGGGGAGCTGTAGGGACAGGGGTAGGGGTAGGACCAGAGGTAGTGCTAGGCGTAGGCCTAGGGCAAGGGGTAGTGCTCGGGGTAACCTAACCCTAACCCTAACCCTAACCCTAACACTAACCCTAACCCTAACCCTAACCCTAACCCTAACACCAACCCTAAACCTAAACCTAACCCTAACCCTAACACCAACCCTAACCCTAACCCTAACCCTAACCCTAACCCTAACCCTAACACCAACCCTAACCCTAACCCTAACCCTAACCCTAACCCTAACACAAATCCTTACCCTAATCCTAACCTTAACCCTAACCCTAACCCTAACCCTAACACTAACTCCAACCCTAACACTAACCCTTACCCTAACCCTAACCCTAACCCTAACCCTAACACCAACCCTAACACTAACCCTAACACTAAACCTAAACGTAACACCAACCCTAACCCTAACCCAAACCCTAACCCTAACACCAACCCTAACCCTAACCCTAACCCTAACCCTAACCCTAACACCAACCCTAACCCTAACCCTAACCCTAACTCTAACCCTAACCCTAACCCTAACACCAACCCTAACCCTAACCCTAACCCTAACCCTAACACAAATCCTAACCCTAATCCTAACCCTAACCCTAACCCTAACCCTAACCCTAACCCTAACCCTAACCCTAACACCAACCCTAACCCTAACCCTAACCCTAACACCAACCCTAACCATAAACCTAACCCTAACCCTAACCCTAACACCAACCCTAACCCTAACCCTAACCCTAACCCTAACCCTAACACCAACCCTAACCCTAACCCTAACCCTAACCCTATGCCTAACACGAACCCTAACCCTAAACCTAACCCTAACCCTAACACCAACCCTAACCCTAATCCTAACCCTAACCCTAACCCTAACCCTAACACTAACCCTAACCCTAACACTAACCCTAACCCTAACACCAACCCTAACCCTAACCCTAACCCTAACCCTAACCCTATGCCTATCACGAACCCTAACCCTAAACCTAACCCTAACCCTAACACCAACCCTAACCCTAATCCTAACCCTAACCCTAACCCTAACCCTAACACTAACCCTAACCCTAACCCTATACCTAACACCAACCCTAACCCTAACCCTAACCCTAACCCTAACCCTAACCCTAACCCTAACCGTAACCCTAACCCTAACCCTAAACCTAAACCAAACACCAACCCTAACCCTAACCCTAACCCTAACCCTAACCTAACACCAACCCTAACCCTAACCCTAACCCTAAACCCTAATCCTAACCCTAACCCTAACCCTAACCCTAACAAGGGCAAGTTGTACTGGTCAGCGACGGGCAAGTTCTAGGCCTCGAACTAGAAGGAGCCATGGGCGTTGGTCTAGGGCCCGAGCTAGGGCTAGTGAGAGCGGTAGGCGTAGCGCTGGGGTAGGCATAGGGCAAGGGGTGGGTGTCGAGGTAAACCTCGGAGTAGGCTTTGGCCCAGGAGTTGGAGTTGTGGCTAGGGGTAGGGATGGGGGTGGGCCTATGGGTAGGGGGAGCTGTAGAAACAGGGGTAGGGGTAGGACTAGAGGTAGTGCTAGGCGTAGGCCTAGGGCGAGGGGTAGTGCTCGGGGTAACCTAACCCAAACCCTAACCCTAACCCTAACACTAACCCTAACCCTAACCCTAACACCAACCCTAACCCTAACCCTAACCCTAACCCTATGCCTAACACCAACCCTAACCCTAACACTAACCCTAACCCTAACCCTAACACCAACCCTAACCCTAACCCTAACCCTAACCCTAACACAAATCTTAACCCTAATCCTAACCCTAACCCTAACCCTAACCCTAACCCTAACACCAACCCTAACACTAACCCTAACCCTAACCCTAACCCTAACACCAACCCTAAACCTAAACCTAACCCTAACCCTAACAACAACCCTAACCCTAACCCTAACCCTAACCCTAACCCTAACACCAACCCTAACCCTAACCCTAACCCTAAACCTGAACCTAACACCAACCCTAACCCTAACCCAAACCCTAACCCTAACACCAACCCTAACACTAACCCTAACCTTAATCCTAACCCTATAACATACCCTAACCCTAACCCTAACCCTAACTCTAACCCTAACCCTAACCCTAACACCAACCCTAACCCTAACCCTAACCCTAACCCTAACACAAATCCTAACCCTAATCCTAACCCTAACCCTAACCCTAACCCTAACCCTAACCCTAACACCAACCCTAACACTAACCCTAACCCTCACCCTAACCCTAACACCAACCCTAAACCTAAACCTAACCCTAACCCTAACAACAACCCAAACCCTAACACCAACCCTAACCCTAACCCTAACCCTAACACCAACCCTAACCCTAATCCTAACCCTAACCCTAAATCTAACACCAACCCTAACCCTAACCCTAACCCTAACCCTAACAGCAACCCTAACCCTAACCCTAACCCTAACCCTATGCCTAACACGAACCCTAACCCTAACCCTAACCCTAACACCAACCCTAACCCTAACCCTAACCCTAACCCTAAACCTAACACCAACCCTAACCCTAACCCAAACACTAACCCTAACACCAACCCTAACCCTAACCCTAACCCTAACCCTAACCCTAACACCAACCCTAATCCTAACCCTAACCCTAACTCTAACCCTAACCCTAACCCTAACACCAACCCTAACCCTAACCCTAACCCTAACCCTAACACCAACCCTAACCCTAACCCTAACCCTAACACCAACCCTAACCCTAATCCTAAAGCTAATTCTAACCCTAACACCAACCCTTACCCTAACCCTAACCCTAACCCTAACACCAACCCTAACCCTAACCCTAACCCTAACCCTAACCCTAACCCTATGCCTAACACGAACCCTAACCCTAAACCTAACCCTAACCCTAACACCAACCCTAACCCTAATCCTAACCCTAACCCTAACCCTAACACTAACCCTAACCCTAACCCTAAGCCTAACACCAACCCTAACCCTAACCCTAACCCTAACCCTAACCCTATACCTAACACCAACCCTAACCCTAACCCTAACCCTAACCCTAACCCTAACCCTAACCGTAACCCTAACCCTAACCCTAACCCTAACCCTAACCCTAACCGTAACCCTAACCCTAACCCTAAACCTAAACCTAACACCAACCCTTACCCTAATCCTAACCCTAACCCTAACACCAACCCTAACCCTAACCCTAACCCTAAACCCTAATCCTAACCCTAACCCTAACCCTAACCCTAACCCTAACAAGGGCAAGGTGTACTGGTCAGCGACGGGCAAGTTCTAGGCCTCGGACTAGAAGGAGCCATGGGCGTTGGTCTAGGGCCCGAGCTAGGGCTAGTGATAGCGGTAGGCGTAGCGCTGGGGTAGGCATAGGGCAAGGGGTGGGTGTCGAGGTAAACCTCGGAGTAGGCCTAGGGCCAGGAGTGGGAGCTCTGGCTAGTGGTAGGGTTTGGGTTGGGCCTATGGGTAGGGGGAGCTGTAGGGCCAGGGGTAGTGGTAGGACCAGAGGTAGTGCTAGGCGTAGGCCTAGGGCGAGGGGTAGTGCTCGGGGTAGGGTTAGTTGAAGGGCTAGTGTTTGTCAGAGGCCCACGGGCAGTGTTAGGGTTAGGGCTCATGTTAAGCCGAGGACTAGTGGTAGTGGTAGGGGTTGGCCGAGGACTAGGGGTAGGTGTCACGAAATGGCTTTGGGTAGTCCTAGGACTCCGAACGGATGTAGGGCTGATTAGGGTGTGGCTAATGGTGGGTCCAGGGTGATTTCGTAGGACACGGGTTAGTGTTCTGGCTATAGGTAGGGCAAGGTGTACCGTTTGTCGACGGGCAAGTGCTAGTCTTCGGACTAGAGTGAGCACTGGGCGTTGGTCTAGGGCCCGAGGTAGGGCTAGTGGGAGCGGTAGGCGTAGCGCTGGAATAGGCAAAGGGCAAGGGTTGGGTGTCGGGGTAAACCTCGGAGTAGTCTTAGGACCAGGAGTGGGAGCTGTGGCTAGGGTTAGGGATGGGGGTGAGCCTATGGGTAGGGCGAGCTGTAGGGACAGGGGTAGGGGTAGGACCAGAGGTAGTGCTAGGCGTAGGCCTAGGGCGAGGGGTAGTGCTCGGGGTAACCTAACCCTAACCCTAACCCAAACCCTAACACTAACCCTAACACTAACCCTAACCCTAACACCAACCCTAACACTAACCCTAACACTAAACCTAAACCTAACACCAACCCTAACCCTAACCCTAACCCTAACCCTAACACCAACCCTAACCCTAACCCTAACCCTAATCCTAACCCTAACCCTAACACCAACCCTAAACGTAAACCTAACCCTAACCCTAACACCAACCCTAACCCTAACCCTAACCCTAACCCTAACCCTAACCCTAACCCTAACACCAACCCTAACACTAACCCTAACACTAAACCTAAACCTAACACCAACCCTAACCCTAACCCAAACCCTAACCCTAACACCAACCCTAACCCTAACCCTAACCCTAACCCTAACCCTAACCCTAACCCTAACACCAACCCTAACCCTAACCCTAACCCTAACTCTAACCCTAACCCTAACCCTAACACCAACCCTAACCCTAACCCTAACCCTAACCCTAACCCTAATCCTAACCCTAACCCTAACCCTAACCCTAACCCTAACCCTAACCCTAACACCAACCCTAACCCTAACCCAAACCCTAACACCAACCCTAACCCTAAACCTAACCCTAACCCTAACCCTAACACCAACCCTAACCCTAACCCTAACCCTAACACCAACCCTAACCCTAACCCTAACCCTAACCCTATGCCTAACACGAACCCTAACCCTAAACCTAACCCTAACCCTAACACCAACCCTAACCCTAATCCTAACCCTAACCCTAACCCTAACACTAACCCTAACCCTAACCCTAACCCTAACACCAACTTTAACCCTAACCCTAACCCTAACCCTAACCCTATACCTAACACCAACCCTAACCCTAATTCTAACCCTAACCCTAACGCTAACCGTAACCCTAACCCTAACCCTAAACCTAAACCTAACACCAACCCTAACCCTAACCCTAACCCTAACCCTAACCCTAACACCAACCCTAACCCTAAACCCTAATCCTAACCCTAACCCTAACCCTATCCAGGGCAAGTTGTACTGGTCAGCGACGGGCAAGTTCTAGGCCTCGTACTAGAAGGAGCCATGGGCGTTGGTCTAGGGCCCGAGCTAGGGCTAGTGAGAGCGGTAGGCGTAGCACTGGGGTAGGCATAGGGCAAGGTGTGGGTGTCGAGGTAAACCTCGGAGTAGGCCTAGGGCCAGGAGTGGGAGCTGTGGCTAGTGGTAGGGTTGGGGGAGGGCCTATGGGTAGGGGGAGCTGTAGGGCCAGGGGTAGTGGTAGGACCAGAGGTAGTGCTAGGCGTAGGCCTAGGGCGAGGGGTAGTGCTCGGGGTAGGGTTAGTTGAAGGGCTAGTGTTTGGCAGAGGCCCACGGGCAGTGTTAGGGTTAGGGCTCATGTTAAGCCTAGGACTAGTGGTAGTTGTAGGGGTGGCCGAGGACTAGGGGTAGGTGTCACGAAATGGCTCCGGGTAGTCCTAGGACACCGAACGGATGTAGGGCTGATTAGGGTGTGGCTAATGGTGGGTCCAGGGTGATTTCGTAGGACACGGGTTAGTGCTCTGGCTATAGGTAGGGCAAGGTGTACCGGTTGTCGACGGGCAAGTGCTAGGCTTCGGACTAGAGTGAGCACTGGGCGTTGGTCTAGGGCCCGAGGTAGGGCTAGTGGGAGGGGTAGGCGTAGCGCTGGGGTAGGCAAAGGGCAAGGGGTGGTTTTCGGGGTAAACCTCGGAGTAGGCCTAGGACCAGGAGTGGGAGCTGTGGCTAGGGGTAGGGATGGGGGTGGGCCTATGGGTAGGGGGAGCTGTAGGTACAGGGGTAGGGGTAGGACCAGAGGTAGTGCTAGGCGTAGGCCTAGGGCGAGGGGTAGTGCTCGGGGTAACCTAACCCTAACCCTAACCCTAACCCTAACACTAACCCTAACCCTAACCCTAACCCTAACACCAACCCTAACCCTAACCCTAACCCTAACCCTATACCTAACACCAACCCTAACCCTAACCCTAACCCTAACCCTAACACCAACCCTAACCCTAACCCTAACCCTAACCCTAACACCAACCCTAACCCTAACCCTAACCCTAACCCTAACACCAACCCTAACCCTAACCCTAACCTGAACCCTAACTCTATGCCTAACACGAACCCTAACCCTAACCCTAACCCTAACACCAACCCTAACCCTAACCCTAACCCTAACCCTAACCCTAAACCTAACACCAACCCTAACCCTAACCCAAACACTAACCCTAACACCAACCCTAACCCTAACCCTAACCCTAACCCTAACACCAACCCTAACCCTAACCCTAACACTAACTCTAACCCTAACCCTAACCCTAACACCAACCCTAACCCTAACCCTAACCCTAACACTAACACCAACCCTAACCCTAACCCTAACCCTAACTCTAACCCTAACCCTAACCCTAACACCAACCCTAACCCTAACCCTAACCCTAACCCTAACACCAACCCTAACCCTAACCCTAAACCTAACCCTAACCCTAACCCTATGCCTAACACCAACACTAACCCTAACCCTAACCCTAACCCTAACACGAACCCTAACCCTAACCCTAACCCTAACACCAACCCTGACCCTAATCCTAACCCTAATCCTAAGCCTAACCCTAACCCTAACCCTAACCCTAACACCAACCCTAACCCTAACCCTAACCCTAACCCTAACCATAACACCAAACCTAACCCTAACCCTAACCCTAAACCCTAATCCTAACCCTAACCCTAACCCTAACACTAACACTAACCCTAAACCTAACCCTAACCCTAACCCCAACCCTAACCCTAACCCTAACCCTAACCCTAACACCAACCCTAACCCTAACCCTAAACCTAACACCAACCCTAACCCTAACCCTAACCTTAACACCAACCCTTACCCTAACCCTAACCCTAAACCCTAATCCTAACCCTAACCCTAACCCTAACCCTAACCCTATGACTAACACGAACCCTAACCCTAAACCTAACCCTAACCCTAACACCAACCCTAACCCTAAACCTAACCCTAACCCTAACCCTAACACCAACCCTAAACCTAACCCTAACCCTAACCCTAACACCAACCCTAACCCTAACCCTAACCCTAACCCTATGCCTAACACGAACCCTAACCCTAAACCTAACCCTAACCCTAACACCAACCCTAACCCTAATCCTAACCCTAACCCTAACCCTAACCCTAACACTAACCCTAACCCTAACCCTAACCCTAACACCAACCCTAACCCTAACCCTAA
>NW_027668941.1:130000-137500 GCF_964194185.1 Rhinolophus hipposideros | reverse complement strand
TAACCCTAACACCAACCCTAACCCTAACCCTAACCCTAACCCTAAACCTAACACCAACCCTAACCCTAACCCAAACACTAACCCTAACACCAACCCTAACCCTAACCCTAACCCTAACCCTAACACCAACCCTAACCCTAACCCTAACCCTAACTCTAACCCTAACCCTAACCCTAACACCAACCCTAACCCTAACCCTAACCCTAACCCTAACACCAACCCTAAACCTAACCCTAACCCTAACTCTAACCCTAACCCTAACCCTAACACCAACCCTAACCCTAACCCTAACCCTAACCCTAACACCAACCCTAACCCTAACCCTAACCCTAACCCTAACCCTAACCCTAACCCTATGCCTAACACCAACACTAACCCTAACCCTAACCCTAAACCTAACACCAACCCTAACCCTAATCCTAACCCTAACCCTAACCCTAACACTAACCCTAACCCTAACCCTAACCCTAACACCAACCCTAACCCTAACCCTAACCCTAACCCTAACCCTATACCTAACACCAACCCTAACCCTAAACCTAACCCTAACCCTAACACCAACCCTAACACTAACCCTAACCCTAACCCTAACCCTAACACCAACCCTAACCCTAATCCTAACCCTAACCCTAACCCTAACACCAACCCTAACCCTAACCCTAACACTAACCCTAACCCTAAACCTAACACCAACCCTAACCCTAACACTAACCCTAACCATAACACCAAGCCTAACCCTAACCCTAACCCTAAACCCTAATCCTAACCCTAACCCTAACCCTAACACTAACACTAACCCTAACCCTAACCCCAACCCTAATCCTAACCCTAACCCTAATCCTAACCCTATACCTAACACCAACCCTAACCCTAACCCTAAGCCTAACCCTAACCCTAACACCAACCCTAACCCTAACCCTAACCCTAACCCTAACCCTAACACCAACCCTAACCCTAACCCTAACCCGAACCCTAACCCTATGCCTAACACGAACCCTAACCCTAACCCTAACCCTAACACCAACCCTAACCCTAACCCTAACCCTAACACTAACCCTAACCCTAAACCTAACACCAACCCTAACCCTAACACTAACCCTAACCATAACACCAAGCCTAACCCTAACCCTAACCCTAAACCCTAATCCTAACCCTAACCCTAACCCTAACACTAACACTAACCCTAACCCTAAACCCAACCCTAATCCTAACCCTAACCCTAATCCTAACCCTATACCTAACACCAACACTAACCCTAACCCTAACCCTAACCTTAACACCAACCCTTACCCTAACCCTAACCCTAAACCCTAATCCTAACCCTAACCCTAACCCTAACCCTAACCCTATGACTAACACGAACCCTAACCCTAAACCTGACCCTAACCCTAACACCAACCCTAACCCTAACCCTAACCCTAACCCTAACCCTAACACCAACCCTAACCCTAAACCTAACCCTAACCCTAACCCTAACACCAACCCTAAACCTAACCCTAACCCTAACCCTAACACCAACCCTAACCCTAACCCTAACCCTAACCCTAACCCTATGCCTAACACGAACCCTAACCCTAAACCTAACCCTAACCCTAACACCAACCCTAACCCTAATCCTAACCCTAACCCTAACCCTAACCCTAACACTAACCCTAACCCTAACCCTAACCCTAACACCAACCCTAACCCTAACCCTAACCCTAACCCTAACCCTATACCTAACACCAACCCTAACCCTAACCCTAACCCTAACCCTAACCCTAACCGTAACCCTAACCCTAACCCTAAACCTAAACCTAACACCAACCCTAATTCTAACCCTAACCCTAACCCTAACACCAACCCTAACCCTAACCCTAACCCTAAACCCTAATCCAAACCCTAACCCTAACCCTAACCCTAACCGTAACAAGGGCAAGTTGTACTGGTCAGCGACGGGCAAGTTCTAGGCCTCGGACTGGAAGGAGCCATGGGCGTTGGTCTAGGGCCCGAGCTAGGGCTAGTGAGAGCGATAGGCGTAGCGCTAAGGTAGGCATAGGGCAAGGGGTGGGTGTCGAGGTAAACCTCGGAGTAGGCCTAGGGCCAGGAGTGGGAGCTGTGGCTAGTGGTAGGGTTGGGGGTGGGCCTATGGGTAGGAAGAGCTGTAGGGCCAGGGGTAGTGGTAGGACCAGAGGTAGTGCTAGGCGTAAGCCTAGGGCGAGGGGTAGTGCTCGGGGTAGGGTTAGTTGAAGGGCTAGTGTTTGGCAGAGGCCCACGGGCAGTGTTAGGGTTAGGGCTCATGTTAAGCCTAGGACTAGTGGTAGTGGTAGGGGTTGGCCGAGGACTAGGGGTAGGTGTCACGAAATGGCTCCGGGTAGTCCTAGGACTCCGAACGGATGTAGGGCTGATTAGGGTGTGGCTAATGGTGGGTCCAGGGTGATTTCGTAGGACACGGGTTAGTGCTCTGGCTATAGGTAGGGCAAGGTGTACCGGTTGTCGACGGGCAAGTGCTAGGCTTCGGACTAGAGTGAGCACTGGGCGTTGGTCTAGGGCCCGAGGTAGGGCTAGTGGGAGCGGTAGGCGTAGCGCTGGGGTAGGCAAAGGGCAAGGGGTGGGTGTCGGGGTAAACCTCGGAGTAGGCCTAGGACCAAAAGTGGGAGCTGTGGCTAGGGGTAGGGATGGGGGTGGGCCTATGGGTAGGGGGAGCTGTAGGGACAGGGGTAGGGGTAGGACCAGAGGTAGTGCTAGGCGTAGGCCTAGGGAGAGGGGTAGTGCTCGGGGTAACCTAACCCTAACCCTAACCCTAACCCTAACACTAACCCTAACCCTAACCCTAACCCTAACACCAACCCTAACCCTAACCCTAACCCTAACCCTATACCTAACACCAAACCTAACCCTACCCTAACCCTAACCCTAACACCAACCCTAACCCTAACCCTAACCCTAACCCTAACCCTAACACCAACCCTAAACCTAAACCTAACCCTAACCCTAACACCAACCCTAACCCTAATCCTAAACCTAACCCTAACCCTAACACCAACCCTAACCCTAACCCTAACCCTAACACCAACCCTAACCCTAACCCTAACCCGAACCCTAACCCTATGCCTAACACGAACCCTAACCCTAACCCTAACCCTAACACCAACCCTAACCCTAACCCTAACCCTAACCCTAAACCTAACACCAACCCTAACCCTAACCCAAACAATAACCCTAACACCAACCCTAACCCTAACCCTAACCCTAACCCTAACACCAACCCTAACCCTAACCCTAACCCTAACCTTAACACCAACCATTACCCTAACCCTAACCCTAAACCCTAATCCTAAACCTAACCCTAACCCTAACCCTAACCCTATGACTAACACGAACTCTAACCCTAAACCAAACCCTAACCCTAACACCAACCCTAACCCTAACCCTAACCCTAACCCTAAACCTATACCTAACACCAACCCTAACCCTAACCCTAACCCTAACCCTAACACCAACCCTAACCCTAACCCTAACCCTAACCCTAACCATAACCCTAACACCAACCCTAACCCTAACCCTAACCCTAACCGTAACACCAACCCTAACACTAATCCTAACCCTAACCCTAACCCTAACACCAACCCTAATCCTAACCCTAACCCTAACCTTAACACCAACCCTTACCCTAACCCTAACCCTAAACCCTAATCCTAACCCTAACCCTAACCCTAACCCTAACCCTATGACTAACACGAACCCTAACCCTAAACCTAACCCTAACCCTAACACCAACCCTAACCCTAACCCTAACCCTAACCCTAACCCTAACACCAACCCTAACCCTAAACCTAACCCTAACCCTAACCCTAACACCAACCCTAAACCTAACCCTAACCCTAACCCTAACACCAACCCTAACCCTAACCCTAACCCTAACCCTAACCCTATGCCTAACACGAACCCTAACCCTAAACCTAACCCTAACCCTAACACCAACCCTAACCCTAATCCTAACCCTAACCCTAACCCTAACCCTAACACTAACCCTAACCCTAACCCTAACCCTAACACCAACCCTAACCCTAACCCTAACCCTAACCCTAAACCTATACCTAACACCAACCCTAACCCTAACCCTAACCCTAACCCTAACCCTAACCCTAACCGTAACCCTAACCCTAACCCTAAACCTAAACCTAACACCAACCCTATCCCTAACCCTAACCCTAACTCTAACACCAACCCTAACCCTAACCCTAACCCTGAACCCTAATCCTAACCCTAACCCTAACCCTAACCCTAACACCAACCCTAACCCTAACCCTAACCCTAACCCTAAACCTAACACCAACCCTAACCCTAACCCAAACAATAACCCTAACACCAACCCTAACCCTAACCCTAACCCTAACCCTAACACCAACCCTAACCCTAACCCTAACCCTAACCTTAACACCAACCATTACCCTAACCCTAACCCTAAACCCTAATCCTAAACCTAACCCTAACCCTAACCCTAACCCTATGACTAACACGAACTCTAACCCTAAACCAAACCCTAACCCTAACACCAACCCTAACCCTAACCCTAACCCTAACTCTAACCCTAACCCTAACCCTAACACCAACCCTATCCCTAACCCTAACCCTAACTCTAACACCAACCCTAACCCTAACCCTAACCCTGAACCCTAATCCTAACCCTAACCCTAACCCTAACCCTAACCCTAACCCTAACCCTAACAAGGGCAAGTTGTACTGGTCAGCGACAGGCAAGTTCTAGGCCTCGGACTAGAAGGAGCCATGGGCGTTGGTCTAGGGCCCGAGCTAGGGCTAGTGAGAGCGGTAGGCGTAGCGCTGGGGTAGGCATAGGGCAAGGGGTGGGTGTCGAGGTAAACCTCGGAGTAGACCTAGGGCCAGGAGTGGGAGCTGTGTCTAGTGGTAGGGTTGGGGGTGGGCCTATGGGTAGGAAGAGCTGTAGGGCCAGGGGTAGTGGTAGGACCATAGGTAGTGCTAGGCGTAGGCCTAGGGCGAGGGGTAGTGCTCGGGTAGGGTTAGTTGAAGGGCTAGTGTTTGGCAGAGGCCCACGGGAAGTGTTAGGGTTAGGGCTAATGTTAAGCCTAGGACTAGTGGTAGTGTAGGGGTTGGCCGAGGACTAGGGGTAGGTGTCACGAAATGGCTCCGGGTAGTCCTAGGACTCCGAACGGATGTAGGGCTGATTAGGGTGTGGCTAATGGTGGGTCCAGGGTGATTTCGTAGGACACGGGTTAGTGCTCTGGCTATAGGTAGGGCAAGGTGTACCGGTTGTCGACGGGCAAGTGCTAGGCTTCGGACTAGAGTGAGCACTGGGCGTTGGTCTAGGGCCCGAGGTAGGGCTAGTGGGAGCGGTAGGCGTAGCGCTGGGGTAGGCAAAGGGCAAGGGGTGGGTGTCGGGGTAAACCTCGGAGTAGGCCTAGGACCAGGAGTGGGAGCTGTGGCTAGGGGTAGGGATGGGGGTGGGCCTATGGGTAGGGGGAGCTGTAGGGACAGGGGTAGGAGTAGGACCAGAGGTAGTGCTAGGCGTAGGCCTAGGGCGAGGGCTAGTGATCGGGGTAACCTAACCCTAACCCTAACCCTAACCCTAACACTAACCCTAACCCTAACCCTAACCCTAACACCAACCCTAACCCTAACCCTAACCCTAACCCTATACCTAACACCAACCCTAACCCTAACCCTAACCCTAACCCTAACACCAACCCTAACCCTAACCCTAACCCTAACCCTAACCCTAACACCAACCCTAACCCTAATCCTAACCCTAACCCTAACCCTAACACCAACCCTAACCCTAACCCTAACCCTAACCCTAACCCTAACACCAACCCTAACCCTAACCCTAACCCGAACCCTAACCCTATGCCTAACACGAACCCTAACCCTAACCCTAACCCTAACACCAACCCTAACCCTAACCCTAACCCTAACCCTAAACCTAACACCAACCCTAATCCTAACCCAAACACTAACCCTAACACCAACCCTAACCCTAACCCTAACCCTAACCCTAACACCAACCCTAACCCTAACCCTAACCCTAACTCTAACCCTAACCCTAACCCTAACACCAACCCTAACCCTAACCCTAACCCTAACCCTAACCCTAACACCAACCCTAACCCTAACCCTAACCCTAACTCTAACCCTAACCCTAACCCTAACACCAACCCTAACCCTAACCCTAACCCTAAACCTAACACCAACCCTAACCCTAACCCTAACCCTAGCCCTAACCCTATGCCTAACACCAACACTAACCCTAACCCTAACCCTAACCCTAACACCAACCCTAACCCTAATCCTAACCCTAACCCTAACCCTAACCCTAACACTAACCCTAACCCTAACCCTAACCCTAACACCAACCCTAACCCTAACCCTAACCCTAACCCTAACCCTATACCTAACACCAACCCTAACACTAACCCTAACCCTAACCTTAACACCAACCCTAACACTAACCCTAACCCTAACCCTAACCCTAACACCAACCCTAACCCTAATCCTAACCCTAACCCTAACCCTAACCCTAACCCTAACCCTAACACCAACCCTAACATTAACCCTAACCCTAACCCTAACCCTAAACCTAACACCAACCCTAACCCTAACCCTAACCCTAACCATAACACCAAACCTAACCCTAACCCTAACCCTAAACCCTAATCCTAACCCTAACCCTAACCCTAACACTAACACTAATCCTAACCCTAACCCTAACCCCAACCCTAACCCTAACCCTAACCCTAATCCTAACCCTATACCTAACACCAACCCTAACCCTAACCCTAACCCTAACCCTAACCCTAACACCAACCCTAACCCTAACCCTAAACCTAACACCAACCCTAACCCTAACCCTAACCTTAACACCAACCCTTACCCTAACCCTAACCCTAAACCCTAATCCTAACTCTAACCCTAACCCTAACCCTAACCCTAACCCTATGACTAACACGAAACCTAACCCTAAACCTAACCCTAACCCTAACACCAACCCTAACCCTAACCCTAACACTAACCCTAACCCTATACCTAACACCAACCCTAACCCTAACCCTAACCCTAACACCAACCCTAACCCTAACCCTAACCCTAACCCTAACCATAACCCTAACACCAACCCTAACCCTAACCCTAACCCTAACCCTAACACCAACACTAACCCTAATCCTAACCCTAACCCTAACCCTAACACCAACCCTAACCCTAACCCTAACCCTAACCCTAACACCAACCCTAACCCTAACCCTAACCCTAACCCTAACCCTATGCCTAACACGAACCCTAACCCTAACCCTAACACCAACCCTAACCCTAACCCTAACCCTAAACCTAAACCTAACACCAACCCTAACCCTAACCCAAACCCTAACCCTAACACCAACCCTACCCTAACCCTAACCCTAACCCTAACACCAACCCTAACCCTAACCCTAACCCTAACTCTAACCCTAACCCTAACCCAAACACCAACCCTAACCCTAACCCTAA
>NW_027668941.1:117500-127500 GCF_964194185.1 Rhinolophus hipposideros | reverse complement strand
CTAACCCTAACCCTAACCCTAACACCAACCCTAACCCTAACCCTAACCCTAACACCAACCCTAACCCTAACCCTAACCCTATGCCTAACACGAACCCTAACCCTAAACCTAACCCTAACCCTAACACCAACCCTAACCCTAACCCTAACCCTAACCGTAACCCTAACCCTAACCCTAAACCTAAACCTAACACCAACCCTAACCCTAACCCTAACCCTAACCCTAACACCAACCCTAACCCTAACCCTAACCCTAAACCCTAATCCTAACCCTAACCCTAACCCTAACCCTAACAAGGGCAAGGGGTACTGGTCAGCGACGGGCAAGTTCTAGGCCTCGGACTAAAAGGAGCCATGGGCGTTGGACTAGGGCCCGAGCTAGGGCTAGTGAGAGCGGTAGGCGTAGCGCTGGGGTAGGCATAGGGCAAGGGGTGGGTGTCGAGGTAAACCTCGGAGTAGGCCTAGGGCCAGGAGTGGGAGCTGTGGATAGTGGTAGGGTTGGGGGTGGGCCTATGGGTAGGGGGAGCTGTAGGGCCAGGGGTAGTGGTAGGACCAGAGGTAGTGCTAGGCGTAGGCCTAGGGCGAGGGGTAGTGCTCGGGGTAGGGTTAGTTGAAGGGCTAGTGTTTGGCAGAGGCCCACGGGCAGAGTTAGGGTTAGGGCTCATGTTAAGCCTAGGACTAGTGGTAGTGGTAGGGGTTGGCCGAGGACTAGGGGTAGGTGTCACGAAATGGCTCCGGGTAGTCCTAAAACTCCGAACGGATGTAGGGCTGATTAGGGTGTGGCTAATGGTGGGTCCAGGGTGATTTCGTAGGACACGGGTTAGTGCTCTGGCTATAGGTAGGGCAAAATGTACCGGTTGGCGACGGGCAACTGCTAGGCTTCGGACTACAGTGAGCACTGGGCGTTGGTCTAGGGCCCGAGGTAGGGCTAGTGGGAGCCGTAGGCGTAGCGCTGGAATAGGCAAAGGGCAAGGGGTGGGTGTCGGGGAAAACCTCGGAGTAGGCCTAGGACCAGGAGTGGGAGCTGTGGCTAAAGGTAGGGATGGGGGTGGGCCTATGGGTAGGGGGAGCTGTAGGGACAGGGGTAGGGGTAGGACCAGAGGTAGTGCTAGGCGTAGGCCTAGGGCGAGGGGTAGTGCTCGGGGTAACCTAACCCTAACCCTAACACTAACCCTAACCCTAACCCTAACCCTAACCCTAACACCAACCCTAACCCTAACCCTAACCCTAACCCTAACCCTAACACCAACCCTAACCCTAACCCTAACCCTAACCCTAACACAAATCCTAACCCTAATCCTAACCCTAACCCTAACCCTAACCCTAACCCTAACCCTAACACCAACCCTAACCCTAACCCTAACCCTAACACCAACCCTAACCCTAACCATAAGCCTAACTCTAACCCTAACCCTAACCCTAACACCAACCCTAACCCTAACCCTAACCCTAACCCTAACACCAACCCTAACCCTAACCCTAACCCTAACTCTAACCCTAACCCTAACCCTAACACCAACCCTAACCCTAACCCTAACCCTAACACCAACCCTAACCCTAACCCTAACCCTAACCCTATGCCTAACACCAACACTAACCCTAACCCTAACCCTAACCCTAACACCAACCCTAACCCTAATCCTAACCCTAACCCTAACCCTAACCCTAACACTAACCCTAACCCTAACCCTAACCCTAACACCAACCCTAACCCTAACCCTAACCCTAACCATAACACCAAACCTAACCCTAACCCTAACCCTAAACCCTAATCCTAACCCTAACCCTAACCCTAACAATAACACTAACCCTAACCCTAACCCTAACCCTAACCCCAACACTAACCCTAACCCTAACCCTAATCCTAACCCTATACCTAACACCAACCCTAACCCTAACCCTAACCCTAACCCTAACTCTAACCCTAACACCAACCCTAACCCTAACCCTAAACCTAACACCAACCCTAACCCTAACCCTAACCTTAACACCAACCCTTACCCTAACCCTAACCCTAAACCCTAATCCTAACCCTAACCCTAACCCTAACCCTAACCCTATGACTAACACGAACCCTAACCCTGAACCTAACCCTAACCCTAACACCAACCCTAACCCTAACCCTAACCCTAACCCTAACCCTATACCTAACACCAACCCTAACCCTAACCCTAACCGTAACCCTAACACCAACCCTAACCCTAACCCTAACCCTAACCCTAACCATAACCCTAACACCAACTCTAACCCTAACCCTAACCCTAACCCTAACACCAACACTAACCCTAATCCTAAACCTAACCCTAACCCTAACACCAACCCTAACCCTAACCCTAACCCTAACCCTAACACCAACCCTAACCCTAACCCTAACCCTAACCCTAACCCTATGCCTAACACGAACCCTAACCCTAACCCTAACCCTAACCCTAACACCAACCCTAACCCTAACCCTAACCCTAAACCTAAACCTAACACCAACCCTAACCCTAACCCAAACCCTAACCCTAACACCAACCCTAACCGAACCCTAACCCTAACCCTAACCCTAACACCAACCCTAAACCTAACCCTAACCCTAACTGTAACCCTAACCCTAACCCTAACACCAACCCTAACCCTAACCCTAACCCTAACCCTAACACAAATCCTAACCCTAATCCTAACCCTAACCCTAACCCTAACCCTAACCCTAACCCTAACTCTAACACCAACCCTAACCCTAACCCTAACCCTAACACCAACCCTAACCCTAATCCTAACCTTAACACCAACCCTTACCCTAACCCTAACCCTAAACCCTAATCCTAACCCTAACCCTAACCCTAACCCTAACCCTATGACTAACACGAACCCTAACCCTAAACCTAACCCTAACCCTAACACCAACCCTAACCCTAACCCTAACCCTAACCCTAACCCTATACCTAACACCAACCCTAACCCTAACCCTAACCCTAACCCTAACACCAACCCTAACCCTAACCCTAACCCTAACCCTAACCATAACCCTAACACCAACTCTAACCCTAACCCTAACCCTAACCCTAACACCAACACTAACCCTAATCCTAACCCTAACCCTAACCCTAACACCAACCCTAACCCTAACCCTAACCCTAACCCTAACACCAACCCTAACCCTAACCCTAACCCTAACCCTAACCCTATGCCTAACACGAACCCTAACCCTAACCCTAACCCTAACCCTAACACCAACCCTAACCCTAACCCTAACCCTAAACCTAAACCTAACACCAACCCTAACCCTAACCCAAACCCTAACCCTAACACCAACCCTAACCCTAACCCTAACCCTAACCCTAACCCTAACCCTAACACCAACCCTAACCCTAACCCTAACTGTAACCCTAACCCTAACCCTAACACCAACCCTAACCCTAACCCTAACCCTAACCCTAACACAAATCCTAACCCTAATCCTAACCCTAACCCTAACCCTAACCCTAACCCTAACCCTAACCCTAACTCTAACACCAACCCTAACCCTAACCCTAACCCTAACACCAACCCTAACCCTAATCCTAACCCTAACCCTAACCCTAACACCAACCCTAACCCTAACCCTAACACCAACCCTAACCCTAACCCTAACCCTATGCCTAACACGAACCCTAACCCTAACCCTAACCCTAACCCTAACACCAACCCTAACCCTAACCCTAACCCTAAACCTAAACCTAAAACCAACCCTAACCCTAACCCAAACCCTAACCCTAACACCAACCCTAACCCTAACCCTAACCCTAACCCTAACCCTAACACCAACCCTAACCCTAACCCTAACCCTAACTCTAACCCTAACCCTAACCCTAACACCAACCCTAACCCTAACCCTAACCCTAACCCTAACACAAATCCTAACCCTAATCCTAACCCTAACCCTAACCCTAACCCTAACCCTAACCCTAACACCAACCCTAACCCTAACCCTAACCCTAACACCAACCCTAACCCTAATCCTAACCCTAACCCTAACCCTAACACCAACCCTAACCCTAACCCTAACCCTAACACCAACCCTAACCCTAACCCTAACCCTATGCCTAACACGAACCCTAACCCTAAACCTAACCCTAACCCTAACACCAACCCTAACCCTAACCCTAACCCTAACCTTAACCCTAACCCTAACCCTAAACCTAAACCTAACACCAACCCAAACCCTAACCCTAACCCTAACCCTAACACCAACCCTAACCCTAACCCTAACCCTAAACTCTAATCCTAACCCTAACCCTAACCCTAACCCTAACAAGGGCAAGGGGTACTGGTCAGCGACGGGCAATTTCTAGGCCTCGGACTAGAAGGAGCCATGGGCGTTGGACTAGGGCCCGAGCTAGGTCTAGTGAGAGCGGTAGGCGTAGCGCTGGGGTAGGCATAGGGCAAGGGGTGGGTGTCGAGGTAAACCTCGGAGTAGGCCTAGGGCCAGGAGTGGGAGCTGTGGATAGTGGTAGGGTTGGGGGTGGGCCTATGGGTAGGGGGAGCTGTAGGGCCAGGGGTAGTGGTAGGACCAGAGGTAGTGCTAGGCGTAGGCCTAGGGCGATGGGTAGTGCTCGGGGTAGGGTTAGTTGAAGGGCTAGTGTTTGGCAGAGGCCCACGGGCAGAGTTAGGGTTAGGGCTCATGTTAAGCCTAGGACTAGTGGTAGTGGTAGGGGTTGGCCGAGGACTAGGGGTAGGTGTCATGAAATGGCTCCGGGTAGTCCTAAAACTCCGAACGGATGTAGGGCTGATTAGGGTGTGGCTAATGGTGGGTCCAGGTTGTTTTCGTAGGACACGGGTTAGTGCTCTGGCTATAGGTAGGGCAAAATGTACCGGTTGGCGACGGGCAACTGCTAGGCTTCGGACTACAGTGAGCACTGGGCGTTGGTCTAGGGCCCGAGGTAGGGCTAGTGGGAGCCGTAGGCGTAGCGCTGGAATAGGCAAAGGGCAAGGGGTGGGTGTCGGGGAAAACCTCAGAGTAGGCCTAGGACCAGGAGTGGGAGCTGTGGCTAGGGGTAGGGATGGGGGTGGGCCTATGGGTAGGGGGAGCTGTAGGGACAGGGGTAGGGGTAGGACCAGAGGTAGTGCTAGGCGTAGGCCTAGGGCGAGGGGTAGTGCTCGGGGTAACCTAACCCTAACCCTAACACTAACCCTAACCCTAACCCTAACCCTAACCCTAACACCAACCCTAACCCTAACCCTAACCCTAACCCTAACCCTAACACCAACCCTAACCCTAACCCTAACCCTAACCCTAACACAAATCCTAACCCTAATCCTAACCCTAACACCAACCCTAACCCTAACCCTAACCCTAACTCTAACCCTAACCCTAACCCTAACACCAACCCTAACCCTAACCCTAACCCTAACCCTAACACCAACCCTAACCCTAACCCTAACCCTAACCCTATGCCTAACACCAACACTAACCCTAAACCTAACCCTAACCCTAACACCAACCCTAACCCTAATCCTAACCCTAACCCTAACCCTAACCCTAACACTAACCCTAACCCTAACCCTAACCCTAACACCAACCCTAACCCTAACCCTAACCCTAACCCTAACCCTATACCTAACACCAACCCTAACCCTAACCCTAACCCTAACCCTAACACCAACCCTAACACTAACCCTAACCCTAACCCTAACCCTAACACCAACCCTAACCCTAATCCTAACCCTAACCCTAACCCTAACCCTAACACCAACCCTAACCCTAACCCTAACCCTAACCCTAAACCTAACACCAACCCTAACCCTAACCCTAACCCTAACCATAACACCAAACCTAACCCTAACCCTAACCCTAAACCCTAATCCTAACCCTAACCCTAACCCTAACAATAACACTAACCCTAACCCTAACCCTAACCCTAACCCCAACCCTAACCCTAACCCTAACCCTAATCCTAACCCTATACCTAACACCAACCCTAACCCTAACCCTAACCCTAACCCTAACTCTAACCCTAACACCAACCCTAACCCTAACCCTAAACCTAACACCAACCCTAACCCTAACCCTAACCTTAACACCAACCCTTACCCTAACCCTAACCCTAAACCCTAATCCTAACCCTAACCCTAACCCTAACCCTAACCCTATGACTAACACGAACCCTAACCCTAAACCTAACCCTAACCCTAACACCAACCCTAACCCTAACCCTAACCCTAACCCTAACCATAACCCTAACACCAACTCTAACCCTAACCCTAACCCTAACACCAACACTAACCCTAATCCTAAACCTAACCCTAACCCTAACACCAACCCTAACCCTAACCCTAACCCTAACCCTAACACCAACCCTAACCCTAACCCTAACCCTAACCCTATGCCTAACACGAACCCTAACCCTAACCCTAACCCTAACCCTAACACCAACCCTAACCCTAACCCTAACCCTAAACCTAAACCTAACACCAACCCTAACCCTAACCCAAACCCTAACCCTAACACCAACCCTAACCCTAACCCTAACCCTAACCCTAACCCTAACACCAACCCTAACCCTAACCCTAACCCTAACTGTAACCCTAACCCTAACCCTAACACCAACACTAACCCTAACCCTAACCCTAACCCTAACACAAATCCTAACCCTAATCCTAACCCTAACCCTAACCCTAACCCTAACCCTAACCCTAACTCTAACACAAACCCTAACCCTAACCCTAACCCTAACACCAACCCTAACCCTAATCCTAACCTTAACACCAACCCTTACCCTAACCCTAACCCTAAACCCTAATCCTAACCCTAACCCTAACCCTAACCCTAACCCTATGACTAACACGAACCCAAACCCTAAACCTAACCCTAACCCTAACACCAACCCTAACCCTAACCCTAACCCTAACCCTAACCCTATACCTAACACCAACCCTAACCCTAACCCTAACCCTAACCCTAACACCAACGCTAACCCTAACCCTAACCCTAACCCTAACCATAACCCTAACACCAACTCTAACCCTAACCCTAATCCTAACCCTAACACCAACACTAACCCTAATCCTAACCCTAACCCTAACCCTAACACCAACCCTAACCCTAACCCTAACCCTAACCCTAACACCAACCCTAACCCTAACCCTAACCCTAACCCTAACCCTATGCCTAACACGAACCCTAACCCTAACCCTAACACCAACCCTAACCCTAACCCTAACCCTAAACCTAAACCTAACACCAACCCTAACCCTAACCCAAACCCTAACCCTAACACCAACCCTAACCCTAACCCTAACCCTAACCCTAACCCTAACACCAACCCTAACCCTAACCCTAACTGTAACCCTAACCCTAACCCTAACACCAACCCTAACCCTAACCCTAACCCTAACCCTAACACAAATCCTAACCCTAATCCTAACCCTAACCCTAACCCTAACCCTAACCCTAACCCTAACCCTAACCCTAACTCTAACACCAACCCTAACCCTAACCCTAACCCTAACACCAACCCTAACCCTAATCCTAACCCTAACCCTAACCCTAACACCAACCCTAACCCTAACCCTAACACCAACCCTAACCCTAACCCTAACCCTATGCCTAACACGAACCCTAACCCTAACCCTAACCCTAACCCTAACACCAACCCTAACCCTAACCCTAACCCTAAACCTAAACCTAAAACCAACCCTAACCCTAACCCAAACCCTAACCCTAACACCAACCCTAACCCTAACCCTAACCCTAACCCTAACCCTAACACCAACCCTAACCCTAACCCTAACCCTAATTCTAACCCTAACCCTAACCCTAACACCAACCCTAACCCTAACCCTAACCCTAACCCTAACACAAATCCTAACCCTAATCCTAACCCTAACCCTAACCCTAACCCTAACCCTAACCCTAACACCAACCCTAACCCTAACCCTAACCCTAACACCAACCCTAACCCTAATCCTAACCCTAACCCTAACCCTAACACCAACCCTAACCCTAACCCTAACCCTAACACCAACCCTAACCCTAACCCTAACCCTATGCCTAACACGAACCCTAACCCTAAACCTAACCCTAACCCTAACACCAACCCTAACCCTAACCCTAACCCTAACCGTAACCCTAACCCTAACCCTAAACCTAAACCTAACACCAACCCTAACCCTAACCCTAACCCTAACCCTAACACCAACCCTAACCCTAACCCTAACCCTAAACCCTAATCCTAACCCTAACCCTAACCCTAACCCTAACAAGGGCAAGGGGTACTGGTCAGCGACGGGCAAGTTCTAGGCCTCGGACTAGAAGGAGCCATGGGCGTTGGACTAGGGCCCGAGCTAGGTCTAGTGAGAGCGGTAGGCGTAGCGCTGGGGTAGGCATAGGGCAAGGGGTGGGTGTCGAGGTAAACCTCGGAGTAGGCCTAGGGCCAGGAGTGGGAGCTGTGGATAGTGGTAGGGTTGGGGGTGGGCCTATGGGTAGGGGGAGCTGTAGGGCCAGGGGTAGTGGTAGGACCAGAGGTAGTGCTAGGCGTAGGCCTAGGGCGAGGGGTAGTGCTCGGGGTAGGGTTAGTTGAAGGGCTAGTGTTTGGCAGAGGCCCACGGGCAGAGTTAGGGTTAGGGCTCATGTTAAGCCTAGGACTAGTGGTAGTGGTAGGGGTTGGCCGAGGACTAGGGGTAGGTGTCACGAAATGGCTCCGGGTAGTCCTAAAACTCCGAACGGATGTAGGGCTGATTAGGGTGTGGCTAATGGTGGGTCCAGGGTGATTTCGTAGGACACGGGTTAGTGCTCTGGCTATAGGTAGGGCAAAATGTACCGGTTGGCGACGGGCAACTGCTAGGCTTCGGACTACAGTGAGCACTGGGCGTTGGTCTAGGGCCCGAGGTAGGGCTAGTGGGAGCCGTAGGCGTAGCGCTGGAATAGGCAAAGGGCAAGGGGTGGGTGTCGGGGAAAACCTCAGAGTAGGCCTAGGACCAGGAGTGGGAGCTGTGGCTAGGGGTAGGGATGGGGGTGGGCCTATGGGTAGGGGGAGCTGTAGGGACAGGGGTAGGGGTAGGACCAGAGGTAGTGCTAGGCGTAGGCCTAGGGCGAGGGGTAGTGCTCGGGGTAACCTAACCCTAACCCTAACACTAACCCTAACCCTAACCCTAACCCTAACCCTAACACCAACCCTAACCCTAACCCTAACCCTAACCCTAACCCTAACACCAACCCTAACCCTAACCCTAACCCTAACCCTAACACAAATCCTAACCCTAATCCTAACCCTAACCCTAACCCTAACCCTAACCCTAACCCTAACCCTAACACCAACCCTAACCCTAACCCTAACCCTAACACCAACCCTAACCCTAACCATAACCCTAACTCTAACCCTAACCCTAACCCTAACACCAACCCTAACCCTAACCCTAACCCTAACCCTAACACCAACCCTAACCCTAACCCTAACCCTAACTCTAACCCTAACCCTAACCCTAACACCAACCCTAACCCTAACCCTAACCCTAACCCTAACACCAACCCTAACCCTAACCCTAACCCTAACCCTATGCCTAACACCAACACTAACCCTAAACCTAACCCTAACCCTAACACCAACCCTAACCCTAATCCTAACCCTAACCCTAACCCTAACCCTAACACTAACCCTAACCCTAACCCTAACCCTAACACCAACCCTAACCCTAACCCTAACCCTAACCCTAACCCTATACCTAACACCAACCCTAACCCTAACCCTAACCCTAACCCTAACACCAACCCTAACACTAACCCTAACCCTAACCCTAACCCTAACACCAACCCTAACCCTAATCCTAACCCTAACCCTAACCCTAACCCTAACACCAACCCTAACCCTAACCCTAACCCTAACCCTAAACCTAACACCAACCCTAACCCTAACCCTAACCCTAACCATAACACCAAACCTAACCCTAACCCTAACCCTAAACCCTAATCCTAACCCTAACCCTAACCCTAACAATAACACTAACCCTAACCCTAACCCTAACCCTAACCCCAACCCTAA
>NW_027668941.1:112500-115000 GCF_964194185.1 Rhinolophus hipposideros | reverse complement strand
CCTAACCCTAACACCAACCCTAACCCTAATCCTAACCCTAACCCTAACCCTAACACCAACCCTAACCCTAACCCTAACACCAACCCTAACCCTAACCCTAACCCTATGCCTAACACGAACCCTAACCCTAACCCTAACCCTAACCCTAACACCAACCCTAACCCTAACCCTAACCCTAAACCTAAACCTAAAACCAACCCTAACCCTAACCCAAACCCTAACCCTAACACCAACCCTAACCCTAACCCTAACCCTAACCCTAACCCTAACACCAACCCTAACCCTAACCCTAACCCTAACTCTAACCCTAACCCTAACCCTAACACCAACCCTAACCCTAACCCTAACCCTAACACAAATCCTAACCCTAATCCTAACCCTAACCCTAACCCTAACCCTAACCCTAACCCTAACACCAACCCTAACCCTAACCCTAACCCTAACACCAACCCTAACCCTAATCCTAAACCTAACCCTAACCCTAACACCAACCCTAACCCTAACCCTAACCCTAACACCAACCCTAACCCTAACCCTAACCCTATGCCTAACACGAACCCTAACCCTAAACCTAACCCTAACCCTAACACCAACCCTAACCCTAACCCTAACCCTAACCGTAACCCTAACCCTAACCCTAAACCTAAACCTAACACCAACCCTAACCCTAACCCTAACCCTAACCCTAACCCTAACACCAACCCTAACCCTAACCCTAACCCTAAACCCTAATCCTAACCCTAACCCTAACCCTAACCCTAACAAGGGCAAGGGGTACTGGTCAGCGACGGGCAAGTTCTAGGCCTCGGACTAGAAGGAGCCATGGGCGTTGGACTATGGCCCGAGCTAGGTCTAGTGAGAGCGGTAGGCGTAGCGCTGGGGTAGGCATAGGGCAAGGGGTGGGTGTCGAGGTAAACCTCGGAGTAGGCCTAGGGCCAGGAGTGGGAGCTGTGGATAGTGGTAGGGTTGGGGGTGGGCCTATGGGTAGGGGGAGCTGTAGGGCCAGGGGTAGTGGTAGGACCAGAGGTAGTGCTAGGCGTAGGCCTAGGGCGAGGGGTAGTGCTCGGGGTAGGGTTAGTTGAAGGGCTAGTGTTTGGCAGAGGCCCACGGGCAGAGTTAGGGTTAGGGCTCATGTTAAGCCTAGGACTAGTGGTAGTGGTAGGGGTTGGCCGAGGACTAAAGGTAGGTGTCACGAAATGGCTCCGGGTAGTCCTAAAACTCAGAACGGATGTAGGGCTGATTAGGGTGTGGCTAATGGTGGGTCCAGGGTGATTTCGTAGGACACGGGTTAGTGCTCTGGCTATAGGTAGGGCAAAATGTACCGGTTGGCGACGGGCAACTGCTAGGCTTCGGACTACAGTGAGCACTGGGCGTTGGTCTAGGGCCCGAGGTAGGGCTAGTGGGAGCCGTAGGCGTAGCGCTGGAATAGGCAAAGGGCAAGGGGTGGGTGTCGGGGAAAACCTCGGAGTAGGCCTAGGACCAGGAGTGGGAGCTGTGGCTAGGGGTAGGGATGGGGGTGGGCCTATGGGTAGGGGGAGCTGTAGGGACAGGGGTAGGGGTAGGACCAGAGGTAGTGCTAGGCGTAGGCCTAGGGCGAGGGGTAGTGCTCGGGGTAACCTAACCCTAACCCTAACACTAACCCTAACCCTAACCCTAACCCTAACCCTAACACCAACCCTAACCCTAACCCTAATCCTAACCCTAACCCTAACACCAACCCTAACCCTAACCCTAACCCTAACCCTAACACAAATCCTAACCCTAATCCTAACCCTAACCCTAACCCTAACCCTAACCCTAACCCTAACACCAACCCTAACCCTAACCCTAACCCTAACACCAACCCTAACCCTAACCATAACCCTAACTCTAACCCTAACCCTAACCCTAACACCAACCCTAACCCTAACCCTAACCCTAACCCTAACACCAACCCTAACCCTAACCCTAACCCTAACTCTAACCCTAACCCTAACCCTAACACCAACCCTAACCCTAACCCTAACCCTAACCCTAACACCAACCCTAACCCTAACTCTAACCCTAACCCTATGCCTAACACCAACACTAACCCTAACCCTAACCCTAACCCTAACACCAACCCTAACCCTAATCCTAACCCTAACCCTAACCCTAACCCTAACACTAACCCTAACCCTAACCCTAACACCAACCCTAACCCTAACCCTAACCCTAACCATAACACCAAACCTAACCCTAATCCTAACCCTAAACCCTAATCCTAACCCTAACCCTAACCCTAACAATAACACTAACCCTAACCCTAACCCTAACCCTAACCCCAACCCTAACCCTAACCCTAACCCTAATCCTAACCCTATACCTAACACCAACCCTAACCCTAACCCTAACCCTAACCCTAACTCTAACCCTAACACCAACCCTAACCCTAACCCTAAACCTAACACCAACCCTAACCCTAACCCTAACCTTAACACCAACCCTTACCCTAACCCTAACCCTAAACCCTAATCCTAAC
>NW_027668941.1:92500-110000 GCF_964194185.1 Rhinolophus hipposideros | reverse complement strand
GGGGTAGTGGTAGGACCAGAGGTAGTGCTAGGCGTAGGCCTAGGGCGAGGGGTAGTGCTCGGGGTAGGGTTAGTTGAAGGGCTAGTGTTTGGCAGAGGCCCACGGGCAGAGTTAGGGTTAGGGCTCATGTTAAGCCTAGGACTAGTGGTAGTGGTAGGGGTTGGCCGAGGACTAGGGGTAGGTGTCACGAAATGGCTCCGGGTAGTCCTAAAACTCAGAACGGATGTAGGGCTGATTAGGGTGTGGCTAATGGTGGGTCCAGGGTGATTTCGTAGGACACGGGTTAGTGCTCTGGCTATAGGTAGGGCAAAATGTACCGGTTGGCGACGGGCAACTGCTAGGCTTCGGACTACAGTGAGCACTGGGCGTTGGTCTAGGGCCCGAGGTAGGGCTAGTGGGAGCCGTAGGCGTAGCGCTGGAATAGGCAAAGGGCAAGGGGTGGGTGTCGGGGAAAACCTCGGAGTAGGCCTAGGACCAGGAGTGGGAGCTGTGGCTAGGGGTAGGGATGGGGGTGGGCCTATGGGTAGGGGGAGCTGTAGGGACAGGGGTAGGGGTAGGACCAGAGGTAGTGCTAGGCGTAGGCCTAGGGCGAGGGGTAGTGCTCGGGGTAACCTAACCCTAACCCTAACACTAACCCTAACCCTAACCCTAACCCTAACCCTAACACCAACCCTAACCCTAACCCTAACCCTAACCCTAACCCTAACACCAACCCTAACCCTAACCCTAACCCTAACCCTAACACAAATCCTAACCCTAATCCTAACCCTAACCCTAACCCTAACCCTAACCCTAACCCTAACCCTAACACCAACCCTAACCCTAACCCTAACCCTAACACCAACCCTAACCCTAACCATAACCCTAACTCTAACCCTAACCCTAACCCTAACACCAACCCTAACCCTAACCCTAACCCTAACCCTAACACCAACCCTAACCCTAACCCTAACCCTAACTCTAACCCTAACCCTAACCCTAACACCAACCCTAACCCTAACCCTAACCCTAACCCTAAAACCAACCCTAACCCTAACCCTAACCCTAACCCTATGCCTAACACCAACACTAACCCTAACCCTAACCCTAACCCTAACCCCAACCCTAACCCTAACCCTAACCCTAATCCTAACCCTATACCTAACACCAACCCTAACCCTAACCCTAACCCTAACCCTAACTCTAACCCTAACAACAACCCTAACCCTAACCCTAAACCTAACACCAACCCTAACCCTAACCCTAACCTTAACACCAACCCTTACCCTAACCCTAACCCTAAACCCTAATCCTAACCCTAACCCTAACCCTAACCCTAACCCTATGACTAACACGAACCCTAACCCTAAACCTAACCCTAACCCTAACACCAACCCTAACCCTAACCCTAACCCTAACCCTAACCCTATACCTAACACCAACCCTAACCCTAACCCTAACCCTAACCCTAACACCAACCCTAACCCTAACCCTAACCCTAACCCTAACCATAACCCTAACACCAACTCTAACCCTAACCCTAACCCTAACCCTAACACCAACACTAACCCTAATCCTAACCCTAACCCTAACCCTAACACCAACCCTAACCCTAACCCTAACCCTAACCCTAACACCAACCCTAACCCTAACCCTAACCCTAACCCTAACCCTATGCCTAACACGAACCCTAACCCTAACCCTAACCCTAACCCTAACACCAACCCTAACCCTAACCCTAACCCTAAACCTAAACCTAACACCAACCCTAACCCTAACCCAAACCCTAACCCTAACACCAACCCTAACCCTAACCCTAACCCTAACCCTAACCCTAACACCAACCCTAACCCTAACCCTAACCCTAACTGTAACCCTAACCCTAACCCTAACACCAACCCTAACCCTAACCCTAACCCTAACCCTAACACAAATCCTAACCCTAATCCTAACCCTAACCCTAACCCTAACCCTAACCCTAACACCAACCCTAACCCTAATCCTAACCCTAACCCTAACCCTAACACCAACCCTAACCCTAACCCTAACACCAACCCTAACCCTAACCCTAACCCTATGCCTAACACGAACCCTAACCCTAACCCTAACCCTAACCCTAACACCAACCCTAACCCTAACCCTAACCCTAAACCTAAACCTAAAACCAACCCTAACCCTAACCCAAACCCTAACCCTAACACCAACCCTAACCCTAACCCTAACCCTAACCCTAACCCTAACACCAACCCTAACCCTAACCCTAACCCTAACTCTAACCCTAACCCTAACCCTAACACCAACCCTAACCCTAACCCTAACCCTAACACAAATCCTAACCCTAATCCTAACCCTAACCCTAACCCTAACCCTAACCCTAACCCTAACACCAACCCTAACCCTAACCCTAACCCTAACACCAACCCTAACCCTAATCCTAACCCTAACCCTAACCCTAACACCAACCCTAACCCTAACCCTAACCCTAACACCAACCCTAACCCTAACCCTAACCCTATGCCTAACACGAACCCTAACCCTAAACCTAACCCTAACCCTAACACCAACCCTAACCCTAACCCTAACCCTAACCGTAACCCTAACCCTAACCCTAAACCTAAACCTAACACCAACCCTAACCCTAACCCTAACCCTAACCCTAACCCTAACACCAACCCTAACCCTAACCCTAACCCTAAACCCTAATCCTAACCCTAACCCTAACCCTAACCCTAACAAGGGCAAGGGGTACTGGTCAGCGACGGGCAAGTTCTAGACCTCGGACTAGAAGGAGCCATGGGCGTTGGACTATGGCCCGAGCTAGGTCTAGTGAGAGCGGTAGGCGTAGCGCTGGGGTAGGCATAGGGCAAGGGGTGGGTGTCGAGGTAAACCTCGGAGTAGGCCTAGGGCCAGGAGTGGGAGCTGTGGATAGTGGTAGGGTTGGGGGTGGGCCTATGGGTAGGGGGAGCTGTAGGGCCAGGGGTAGTGGTAGGACCAGAGGTAGTGCTAGGCGTAGGCCTAGGGCGAGGGGTAGTGCTCGGGGTAGGGTTAGTTGAAGGGCTAGTGTTTGGCAGAGGCCCACGGGCAGAGTTAGGGTTAGGGCTCATGTTAAGCCTAGGACTAGTGGTAGTGGTAGGGGTTGGCCGAGGACTAAAGGTAGGTGTCACGAAATGGCTCCGGGTAGTCCTAAAACTCAGAACGGATGTAGGGCTGATTAGGGTGTGGCTAATGGTGGGTCCAGGGTGATTTCGTAGGACACGGGTTAGTGCTCTGGCTATAGGTAGGGCAAAATGTACCGGTTGGCGACGGGCAACTGCTAGGCTTCGGACTACAGTGAGCACTGGGCGTTGGTCTAGGGCCCGAGGTAGGGCTAGTGGGAGCCGTAGGCGTAGCGCTGGAATAGGCAAAGGGCAAGGGGTGGGTGTCGGGGAAAACCTCGGAGTAGGCCTAGGACCAGGAGTGGGAGCTGTGGCTAGGGGTAGGGATGGGGGTGGGCCTATGGGTAGGGGGAGCTGTAGGGACAGGGGTAGGGGTAGGACCAGAGGTAGTGCTAGGCGTAGGCCTAGGGCGAGGGGTAGTGCTCGGGGTAACCTAACCCTAACCCTAACACTAACCCTAACCCTAACCCTAACCCTAACCCTAACACCAACCCTAACCCTAACCCTAATCCTAACCCTAACCCTAACACCAACCCTAACCCTAACCCTAACCCTAACCCTAACACAAATCCTAACCCTAATCCTAACCCTAACCCTAACCCTAACCCTAACCCTAACCCTAACACCAACCCTAACCCTAACCCTAACCCTAACACCAACCCTAACCCTAACCATAACCCTAACTCTAACCCTAACCCTAACCCTAACACCAACCCTAACCCTAACCCTAACCCTAACCCTAACACCAACCCTAACCCTAACCCTAACCCTAACTCTAACCCTAACCCTAACCCTAACACCAACCCTAACCCTAACCCTAACCCTAACCCTAACACCAACCCTAACCCTAACCCTAACCCTAACCCTATGCCTAACACCAACACTAACCCTAACCCTAACCCTAACCCTAACACCAACCCTAACCCTAATCCTAACCCTAACCCTAACCCTAACCCTAACACTAACCCTAACCCTAACCCTAACACCAACCCTAACCCTAACCCTAACCCTAACCATAACACCAAACCTAACCCTAATCCTAACCCTAAACCCTAATCCTAACCCTAACCCTAACCCTAACAATAACACTAACCCTAACCCTAACCCTAACCCTAACCCCAACCCTAACCCTAACCCTAACCCTAATCCTAACCCTATACCTAACACCAACCCTAACCCTAACCCTAACCCTAACCCTAACTCTAACCCTAACACCAACCCTAACCCTAACCCTAAACCTAACACCAACCCTAACCCTAACCCTAACCTTAACACCAACCCTTACCCTAACCCTAACCCTAAACCCTAATCCTAACCCTAACCCTAACCCTAACCCTAACCCTATGACTAACACGAACCCTAACCCTGAACCTAACCCTAACCCTAACACCAACCCTAACCCTAACCCTAACCCTAACCCTATACCTAACACCAACCCTAACCCTAACCCTAACCCTAACCCTAACACCAACCCTAACCCTAACCCTAACCCTAACCATAACCCTAACACCAACTCTAACCCTAACCCTAACCCTAACCCTAACACCAACACTAACCCTAATCCTAAACCTAACCCTAACCCTAACACCAACCCTAACCCTAACCCTAACCCTAACCCTAACACCAACCCTAACCCTAACCCTAACCCTAACCCTAACCCTATGCCTAACACGAACCCTAACCCTAACCCTAACCCTAACCCTAACACCAACCCTAACCCTAACCCTAACCCTAAACCTAAACCTAACACCAACCCTAACCCTAACCCAAACCCTAACCCTAACACCAACCCTAACCCTAACCCTAACCCTAACCCTAACCCTAACACCAACCCTAACCCTAACCCTAACCCTAACTGTAACCCTAACCCTAACCCTAACACCAACCCTAACCCTAACCCTAACCCTAACCCTAACCCTAACACAAATCCTAACCCTAATCCTAACCCTAACCCTAACCCTAACCCTAACCCTAACCCTAACTCTAACACCAACCCTAACCCTAACCCTAACCCTAACACCAACCCTAACCCTAATCCTAACCTTAACACCAACCCTTACCCTAACCCTAACCCTAAACCCTAATCCTAACCCTAACCCTAACCCTAACCCTAACCCTATGACTAACACGAACCCTAACCCTAAACCTAACCCTAACCCTAACACCAACCCTAACCCTAACCCTAACCCTAACCCTAACCCTATACCTAACACCAACCCTAACCCTAACCCTAACCCTAACCCTAACACCAACCCTAACCCTAACCCTAACCCTAACCCTAACCATAACCCTAACACCAACTCTAACCCTAACCCTAACCCTAACCCTAACACCAACACTAACCCTAATCCTATCCCTAACCCTAACCCTAACACCAACCCTAACCCTAACCCTAACCCTAACCCTAACACCAACCCTAACCCTAACCCTAACCCTAACCCTAACCCTAACCCTATGCCTAACACGAACCCTAACCCTAACCCTAACCCTAACCCTAACACCAACCCTAACCCTAACCCTAACCCTAAACCTAAACCTAACACCAACCCTAACCCTAACACAAACCCTAACCCTAACACCAACCCTAACCCTAACCCTAACCCTAACCCTAACCCTAACACCAACCCTAACCCTAACCCTAACCCTAACTGTAACCCTAACCCTAACCCTAACACCAACCCTAACCCTAACCCTAACCCTAACCCTAACACAAATCCTAACCCTAATCCTAACCCTAACCCTAACCCTAACCCTAACCCTAACCCTAACTCTAACACCAACCCTAACCCTAACCCTAACCCTAACACCAACCCTAACCCTAATCCTAACCCTAACCCTAACCCTAACACCAACCCTAACCCTAACCCTAACACCAACCCTAACCCTAACCCTAACCCTATGCCTAACACGAACCCTAACCCTAACCCTAACCCTAACCCTAACACCAACCCTAACCCTAACCCTAACCCTAAACCTAAACCTAAAACCAACCCTAAACCTAACCCAAACCCTAACCCTAACACCAACCCTAACCCTAACCCTAACCCTAACCCTAACCCTAACACCAACCCTAACCCTAACCCTAACCCTAACTCTAACCCTAACCCTAACCCTAACCCTAACCCTAACCCTAACCCTAACCCTAACACAAATCCTAACCCTAATCCTAACCCTAACCCTAACCCTAACCCTAACCCTAACACCAACCCTAACCCTAACCCTAACCCTAACACCAACCCTAACCCTAATCCTAACCCTAACCCTAACCCTAACACCAACCCTAACCCTAACCCTAACCCTAACACCAACCCTAACCCTAACCCTAACCCTATGCCTAACACGAACCCTAACCCTAAACCTAACCCTAACCCTAACACCAACCCTAACCCTAACCCTAACCCTAACCGTAACCCTAACCCTAACCCTAAACCTAAACCTAACACCAACCCTAACCCTAACCCTAACCCTAACCCTAACACCAACCCTAACCCTAACCCTAACCCTAACCCTAAACCCTAATCCTAACCCTAACCCTAACCCTAACCCTAACAAGGGCAAGGGGTACTGGTCAGCGACGGGCAAGTTCTAGGCCTCGGACTAGAAGGAGCCATGGGCGTTGGACTAGGGCCCGAGCTAGGTCTAGTGAGAGCGGTAGGCGTAGCGCTGGGGTAGGCATAGGGCAAGGGGTGGGTGTCAAGGTAAACCTCGGAGTAGGCCTAGGGCCAGGAGTGGGAGCTGTGGATAGTGGTAGGGTTGGGGGTGGGCCTATGGGTAGGGGGAGCTGTAGGGCCAGGGGTAGTGGTAGGACCAGAGGTAGTGCTAGGCGTAGGCCTAGGGCGAGGGGTAGTGCTCGGGGTAGGGTTAGTTGAAGGGCTAGTGTTTGGCAGAGGCCCACGGGCAGAGTTAGGGTTAGGGCTCATGTTAAGCCTAGGACTAGTGGTAGTGGTAGGGGTTGGCCGAGGACTAGGGGTATGTGTCACGAAATGGCTCCGGGTAGTCCTAAAACTCAGAACGGATGTAGGGCTGATTAGGGTGTGGCTAATGGTGGGTCCAGGGTGATTTCGTAGGACACGGGTTAGTGCTCTGGCTATAGGTAGGGCAAAATGTACCGGTTGGCGACGGGCAACTGCTAGGCTTCGGACTACAGTGAGCACTGGGCGTTGGTCTAGGGCCCGAGGTAGGGCTAGTGGGAGCCGTAGGCGTAGCGCTGGAATAGGCAAAGGGCAAGGGGTGGGTGTCGGGGAAAACCTCGGAGTAGGCCTAGGACCAGGAGTGGGAGCTGTGGCTAGGGGTAGGGATGGGGGTGGGCCTATGGGTAGGGGGAGCTGTAGGGACAGGGGTAGGGGTAGGACCAGAGGTAGTGCTAGGCGTAGGCCTAGGGCGAGGGGTAGTGCTCGGGGTAACCTAACCCTAACCCTAACACTAACCCTAACCCTAACCCTAACCCTAACCCTAACACCAACCCTAACCCTAACCCTAACCCTAACCCTAACCCTAACACCAACCCTAACCCTAACCCTAACCCTAACCCTAACACAAATCCTAACCCTAATCCTAACCCTAACCCTAACCCTAACCCTAACCCTAACCCTAACCCTAACACCAACCCTAACCCTAACCCTAACCCTAACACCAACCCTAACCCTAACCATAACCCTAACTCTAACCCTAACCCTAACCCTAACACCAACCCTAACCCTAACCCTAACCCTAACCCTAACACCAACCCTAACCCTAACCCTAACCCTAACTCTAACCCTAACCCTAACCCTAACACCAACCCTAACCCTAACCCTAACCCTAACCCTAACACCAACCCTAACCCTAACCCTAACCCTAACCCTATGCCTAACACCAACACTAACCCTAACCCTAACCCTAACCCTAACACCAACCCTAACCCTAATCCTAACCCTAACCCTAACCCTAACCCTAACACTAACCCTAACCCTAACCCTAACCCTAACACCAACCCTAACCCTAACCCTAACCCTAACCCTAACCCTAACCCTATACCTAACACCAACCCTAACCCTAACCCTAACCCTAACCCTAACACCAACCCTAACACTAACCCTAACCCTAACCCTAACCCTAACACCAACCCTAACCCTAATCCTAACCCTAACCCTAACCCTAACCCTAACACCAACCCTAACCCTAACCCTAACCCTAACCCTAACCCTAAACCTAACACCAACCCTAACCCTAACCCTAACCCTAACCATAACACCAAACCTAACCCTAACCCTAACCCTAAACCCTAATCCTAACCCTAACCCTAACCCTAACAATAACACTAACCCTAACCCTAACCCTAACCCTAACCCCAACCCTAACCCTAACCCTAACCCTAATCCTAACCCTATACCTAACACCAACCCTAACCCTAACCCTAACCCTAACCCTAACTCTAACCCTAACACCAACCCTAACCCTAACCCTAAACCTAACACCAACCCTAACCCTAACCCTAACCTTAACACCAACCCTTACCCTAACCCTAACCCTAAACCCTAATCCTAACCCTAACCCTAACCCTAACCCTAACCCTATGACTAACACGAACCCTAACCCTAAACCTAACCCTAACCCTAACACCAACCCTAACCCTAACCCTAACCCTAACCCTAACCCTATACCTAACAACAACCCTAACCCTAACCCTAACACCAACCCTAACCCTAACCCTAACCCTAACCCTAACACAAATCCTAACCCTAATCCTAACCCTAACCCTAACCCTAACCCTAACCCTAACCCTAACTCTAACACCAACCCTAACCCTAACCCTAACCCTAACACCAACCCTAACCCTAATCCTAACCCTAACCCTAACCCTAACACCAACCCTAACCCTAACCCTAACACCAACCCTAACCCTAACCCTAACCCTATGCCTAACACGAACCCTAACCCTAACCCTAACCCTAACCCTAACACCAACCCTAACCCTAAACCTAACCCTAAACCTAAACCTAAAACCAACCCTAACCCTAACCCAAACCCTAACCCTAACACCAACCCTAACCCTAACCCTAACCCTAACCCTAACCCTAACACCAACCCTAACCCTAACCCTAACCCTAACTCTAACCCTAACCCTAACCCTAACACCAACCCTAACCCTAACCCTAACCCTAACACAAATCCTAACCCTAATCCTAACCCTAACCCTAACCCTAACCCTAACCCTAACACCAACCCTAACCCTAACCCTAACCCTAACACCAACCCTAACCCTAATCCTAACCCTAACCCTAACCCTAACCCTAACACCAACCCTAACCCTAACCCTAACCCTATGCCTAACACGAACCCTAACCCTAAACCTAACCCTAACCCTAACACCAACCCTAACCCTAACCCTAACCCTAACCGTAACCCTAACCCTAACCCTAAACCTAAACCTAACACCAACCCTAACCCTAACCCTAACCCTAACCCTAACACCAACCCTAACCCTAACCCTAACCCTAAACCCTAATCCTAACCCTAACCCTAACCCTAACCCTAACAAGGGCAAGGGTTACTGGTCAGCGACGGGCAAGTTCTAGGCCTCGGACTAGAAGGAGCCATGGGCGTTGGACTAGGGCCCGAGCTAGGTCTAGTGAGAGCGGTAGGCGTAGCGCTGGGGTAGGCATAGGGCAAGGGGTGGGTGTCGAGGTAAACCTCGGAGTAGGCCTAGGGCCAGGAGTGGGAGCTGTGGATAGTGGTAGGGTTGGGGGTGGGCCTATGGGTAGGGGGAGCTGTAGGGCCAGGGGTAGTGGTAGGACCAGAGGTAGTGCTAGGCATAGGCCTAGGGCGAGGGGTAGTGCTCGGGGTAGGGTTAGTTGAAGGGCTAGTGTTTGGCAGAGGCCCACGGGCAGAGTTAGGGTTAGGGCTCATGTTAAGCCTAGGACTAGTGGTAGTGGTAGGGGTTGGCCGAGGACTAGGGGTAGGTGTCACAAAATGGCTCCGGGTAGTCCTAAAACTCAGAACGGATGTAGGGCTGATTAGGGTGTGGCTAATGGTGGGTCCAGGGTGATTTCGTAGGACACGGGTTAGTGCTCTGGCTATAGGTAGGGCAAAATGTACCGGTTGGCGACGGGCAACTGCTAGGCTTCGGACTACAGTGAGCACTGGGCGTTGGTCTAGGGCCCGAGGTAGGGCTAGTGGGAGCCGTAGGCGTAGCGCTGGAATAGGCAAAGGGCAAGGGGTGGGTGTCGGGGAAAACTCGGAGTAGGACTAGGACCAGGAGTGGGAGCTGTGGCTAGGGGTAGGGATGGGGGTGGGCCTATGGGTAGGGGGAGCTGTAGGGACAGGGGTAGGGGTAGGACCAGAGGTAGTGCTAGGTGTAGGCCTAGGGCGAGGGGTAGTGCTCGGGGTAACCTAACCCTAACCCTAACACTAACCCTAACCCTAAACCTAACCCTAACCCTAACACCAACCCTAACCCTAACCCTAACCCTAACCCTAACCCTAACACCAACCCTAACCCTAACCCTAACCCTAACCCTAACACAAATCCTAACCCTAATCCTAACCCTAACCCTAACCCTAACCCTAACCCTAACCCTAACCCTAACCCTAACACCAACCCTAACCCTAACCTTAACCCTAACACCAACCCTAACCCTAACCATAACCCTAACTCTAACCCTAACCCTAACCCTAACACCAACCCTAACCCTAACCCTAACCCTAATCCTAACACCAACCCTAACCCTAACCCTAACCCTAACTCTAACCCTAACCCTAACCCTAACACCAACCCTAACCCTAACACTAACCCTAACCCTAACACCAACCCTAACCCTAACCCTAACCCTAACCCTATGCCTAACACCAACACTAACCCTAACCCTAACCCTAACCCTAACACCAACCCTAACCCTAATCCTAACCCTAACCCTAACCCTAACCCTAACACTAACCCTAACCCTAACCCTAACCCTAACACCAACCCTAACCCTAACCCTAACCCTAACCCTAACCCTATACCTAACACCAACCCTAACCCTAACCCTAACCCTAACCCTAACACCAACCCTAACACTAACCCTAACCCTAACCCTAACCCTAACACCAACCCTAACCCTAATCCTAACCCTAACCCTAACCCTAACCCTAACACCAACCCTAACCCTAACCCTAACCCTAACACTAACCCTAACCCTAACCCTAACACCAACCCTAACCCTAACCCTAACCCTAACCATAACACCAAACCTAACCCTAATCCTAACCCTAAACCCTAATCCTAACCCTAACCCTAACCCTAACAATAACACTAACCCTAACCCTAACCCTAACCCTAACCCCAACCCTAACCCTAACCCTAACCCTAATCCTAACCCTATACCTAACACCAACCCTAACCCTAACCCTAACCCTAACCCTAACTCTAACCCTAACACCAACCCTAACCCTAACCCTAAACCTAACACCAACCCTAACCCTAACCCTAACCTTAACACCAACCCTTACCCTAACCCTAACCCTAAACCCTAATCCTAACCCTAACCCTAACCCTAACCCTAACCCTAACCCTATGACTAACACGAACCCTAACCCTGAACCTAACCCTAACCCTAACACCAACCCTAACCCTAACCCTAACCCTAACCCTAACCCTATACCTAACACCAACCCTAACCCTAACCCTAACCCTAACCCTAACACCAACCCTAACCCTAACCCTAACCCTAACCATAACCCTAACACCAACTCTAACCCTAACCCTAACCCTAACCCTAACACCAACACTAACCCTAATCCTAAACCTAACCCTAACCCTAACACCAACCCTAACCCTAACCCTAACCCTAACCCTAACACCAACCCTAACCCTAACCCTAACCCTAACCCTAAACCTATGCCTAACACGAACCCTAACCCTAACCCTAACCCTAACCCTAACACCAACCCTAACCCTAACCCTAACCCTAAACCTAAACCTAACACCAACCCTAACCCTAACCCAAACCCTAACCCTAACACCAACCCTAACCCTAACCCTAACCCTAACCCTAACCCTAACACCAACCCTAACCCTAACCCTAACCCTAACTGTAACCCTAACCCTAACCCTAACACCAACCCTAACCCTAACCCTAACCCTAACCCTAACACAAATCCTAACCCTAATCCTAACCCTAACCCTAACCCTAACCCTAACCCTAACCCTAACTCTAACACCAACCCTAACCCTAACCCTAACCCTAACACCAACCCTAACCCTAATCCTAACCTTAACACCAACCCTTACCCTAACCCTAACCCTAAACCCTAATCCTAACCCTAACCCTAACCCTAACCCTAACCCTATGACTAACACGAACCCTAACCCTAAACCTAACCCTAACCCTAACACCAACCCTAACCCTAACCCTAACCCTAACCCTAACCCTATACCTAACACCAACCCTAACCCTAACCCTAACCCTAACCCTAACACCAACCCTAACCCTAAACCTAACCCTAACCCTAACCATAACCCTAACACCAACTCTAACCCTAACCCTAACCCTAACCCTAACACCAACACTAACCCTAATCCTAACCCTAACCTAACCCTAACACCAACCCTAACCCTAACCCTAACCCTAACCCTAACACCAACCCTAACCCTAACCCTAACCCTAACCCTAACCCTAACCCTATGCCTAACACGAAACCTAACCCTAACCCTAACCCTAACCCTAACACCAACCCTAACCCTAACCCTAACCCTAAACCTAAACCTAACACCAACCCTAACCCTAACACAAACCCTAACCCTAACACCAACCCTAACCCTAACCCTAACCCTAACCCTAACCCTAACACCAACCCTAACCCTAACCCTAACCCTAACTGTAACACTAACCCTAACCCTAACACCAACCCTAACCCTAACCCTAACCCTAACCCTAACACAAATCCTAACCCTAATCCTAACCCTAACCCTAACCCTAACCCTAACCCTAACCCTAACTCTAACACCAACCCTAACCCTAACCCTAACCCTAACACCAACCCTAACCCTAATCCTAACCCTAACCCTAACCCTAACACCAACCCTAACCCTAACCCTAACACCAACCCTAACCCTAACCCTAACCCTATGCCTAACACGAACCCTAACCCTAACCCTAACCCTAACCCTAACACCAACCCTAACCCTAACCCTAACCCTAAACCTAAACCTAAAACCAACCCTAACCCTAACCCAAACCCTAACCCTAACACCAACCCTAACCCTAACCCTAACCCTAACCCTAACCCTAACACCAACCCTAACCCTAACCCTAACCCTAACTCTAACCCTAACCCTAACCCTAACCCTAACCCTAACCCTAACCCTAACACAAATCCTAACCCTAATCCTAACCCTAACCCTAACCCTAACCCTAACCCTAACCCTAACACCAACCCTAACCCTAACCCTAACCCTAACACCAACCCTAACCCTAATCCTAACCCTAACCCTAACCCTAACACCAACCCTAACCCTAACCCTAACCCTAACACCAACCCTAACCCTAACCCTAACCCTATGCCTAACACGAACCCTAACCCTAAACCTAACCCTAACCCTAACACCAACCCTAACCCTAACCCTAACCCTAACCGTAACCCTAACCCTAACCCTAAACCTAAACCTAACACCAACCCTAACCCTAACCCTAACCCTAACCCTAACACCAACCCTAACCCTAACCCTAACCCTAAACCCTAATCCTAACCCTAACCCTAACCCTAACCCTAACAAGGGCAAGGGGTACTGGTCAGCGACGGGCAAGTTCTAGGCCTCGGACTAGAAGGAGCGATGGGCGTTGGACTAGGGCCCGAGCTAGGTCTAGTGAGAGCGGTAGGCGTAGCGCTGGGGTAGGCATAGGGCAAGGGGTGGGTGTCAAGGTAAACCTCGGAGTAGGCCTAGGGCCAGGAGTGGGAGCTGTGGATAGTGGTAGGGTTGGGGGTGGGCCTATGGGTAGGGGGAGCTGTAGGGCCAGGGGTAGTGGTAGGACCAGAGGTAGTGCTAGGCGTAGGCCTAGGGCGAGGGGTAGTGCTCGGGGTAGGGTTAGTTGAAGGGCTAGTGTTTGGCAGAGGCCCACGGGCAGAGTTAGGGTTAGGGCTCATGTTAAGCCTAGGACTAGTGGTAGTGGTAGGGGTTGGCCGAGGACTAGGGGTAGGTGTCACGAAATGGCTCCGGGTAGTCCTAAAACTCAGAACGGATGTAGGGCTGATTAGGGTGTGGCTAATGGTGGGTCCAGGGTGATTTCGTAGGACACGGGTTAGTACTCTGGCTATAGGTAGGGCAAAATGTACCGGTTGGCGACGGGCAACTGCTAGGCTTCGGACTACAGTGAGCACTGGGCGTTGGTCTAGGGCCCGAGGTAGGGCTAGTGGGAGCCGTAGGCGTAGCGCTGGAATAGGCAAAGGGCAAGGGGTGGGTGTCGGGGAAAACCTCGGAGTAGGCCTAGGACCAGGAGTGGGAGCTGTGGCTAGGGGTAGGGATGGGGGTGGGCCTATGGGTAGGGGGAGCTGTAGGGACAGGGGTAGGGGTAGGACCAGAGGTAGTGCTAGGCGTAGGCCTAGGGCGAGGGGTAGTGCTCGGGGTAACCTAACCCTAACCCTAACACTAACCCTAACCCTAACCCTAACCCTAACCCTAACACCAACCCTAACCCTAACCCTAACCCTAACCCTAACCCTAACACCAACCCTAACCCTAACCCTAACCCTAACCCTAACACAAATCCTAACCCTAATCCTAACCCTAACCCTAACCCTAACCCTAAGCCTAACCCTAACCCTAACACCAACCCTAACCCTAACCCTAACCCTAACACCAACCCTAACCCTAACCATAACCCTAACTCTAACCCTAACCCTAACCCTAACACCAACCCTAACCCTAACCCTAACCCTAACCCTAACACCAACCCTAACCCTAACACTAACCCTAACTCTAACCCTAACCCTAACCCTAACACCAACCCTAACCCTAACCCTAACCCTAACCCTAACACCAACCCTAACCCTAACCCTAACCCTAACCCTATGCCTAACACCAACACTAACCCTAACCCTAACCCTAACCCTAACACCAACCCTAACCCTAATCCTAACCCTAACCCTAACCCTAACCCTAACACTAACCCTAACCCTAACCCTAACCCTAACACCAACCCTAACCCTAACCCTAACCCTAACCCTAACCCTATACCTAACACCAACCCTAACCCTAACCCTAACCCTAACCCTAACACCAACCCTAACACTAACCCTAACCCTAACCCTAACCCTAACACCAACCCTAACCCTAATCCTAACCCTAACCCTAACCCTAACCCTAACACCAACCCTAACCCTAACCCTAACCCTAACCCTAACCCTAAACCTAACACCAACCCTAACCCTAACCCTAACCCTAACCATAACACCAAACCTAACCCTAACCCTAACCCTAAACCCTAATCCTAACCCTAACCCTAACCCTAACAATAACACTAACCCTAACCCTAACCCTAACCCTAACCCCAACCCTAACCCTAACCCTAACCCTAATCCTAACCCTATACCTAACACCAACCCTAACCCTAACCCTAACCCTAACCCTAACTCTAACCCTAACACCAACCCTAACCCTAACCCTAAACCTAACACCAACCCTAACCCTAACCCTAACCTTAACACCAACCCTTACCCTAACCCTAACCCTAAACCCTAATCCTAACCCTAACCCTAACCCTAACCCTAACCCTATGACTAACACGAACCCTAACCCTAAACCTAACCCTAACCCTAACACCAACCCTAACCCTAACCCTAACCCTAACCCTAACCCTATACCTAACACCAACCCTAACCCTAACCCTAACACCAACCCTAACCCTAACCCTAACCCTAACCCTAACACAAATCCTAACCCTAATCCTAACCCTAACCCTAACCCTAACCCTAACCCTAACCCTAACTCTAACACCAACCCTAACCCTAACCCTAACCCTAACACCAACCCTAACCCTAATCCTAACCCTAACCCTAACCCTAACACCAACCCTAACCCTAACCCTAACACCAACCCTAACCCTAACCCTAACCCTATGCCTAACACGAACCCTAACCCTAACCCTAACCCTAACCCTAACACCAACCCTAACCCTAACCCTAACCCTAAACCTAAACCTAAAACCAACCCTAACCCTAACCCAAACCCTAACCCTAACACCAACCCTAACCCTAACCCTAACCCTAACCCTAACCCTAACACCAACCCTAACCCTAACCCTAACTCTAACCCTAACCCTAACCCTAACACCAACCCTAACCCTAACCCTAACCCTAACACAAATCCTAACCCTAATCCTAACCCTAACCCTAACCCTAACCCTAACCCTAACCCTAACACCAACCCTAACCCTAACCCTAACCCTAACACCAACCCTAACCCTAATCCTAACCCTAACCCTAACCCTAACACCAACCCTAACCCTAACCCTAACCCTAACACCAACCCTAACCCTAACCCTAACCCTATGCCTAACACGAACCCTAACCCTAAACCTAACCCTAACCCTAACACCAACCCTAACCCTAACCCTAACCCTAACCGTAACCCTAACCCTAACCCTAAACCTAAACCTAACACCAACCCTAACCCTAACCCTAACCCTAACCCTAACCCTAACACCAACCCTAACCCTAACCCTAACCCTAAACCCTAATCCTAACCCTAACCCTAACCCTAACCCTAACAAGGGCAAGGGTTACTGGTCAGCGACGGGCAAGTTCTAGGCCTCGGACTAGAAGGAGCCATGGGCGTTGGACTAGGGCCCGAGCTAGGTCTAGTGAGAGCGGTAGGCGTAGCGCTGGGGTAGGCATAGGGCAAGGGGTGGGTGTCGAGGTAAACCTCGGAGTAGGCCTAGGGCCAGGAGTGGGAGCTGTGGATAGTGGTAGGGTTGGGGGTGGGCCTATGGGTAGGGGGAGCTGTAGGGCCAGGGGTAGTGGTAGGACCAGAGGTAGTGCTAGGCATAGGCCTAGGGCGAGGGGTAGTGCTCGGGGTAGGGTTAGTTGAAGGGCTAGTGTTTGGCAGAGGCCCACGGGCAGAGTTAGGGTTAGGGCTCATGTTAAGCCTAGGACTAGTGGTAGTGGTAGGGGTTGGCCGAGGACTAGGGGTAGGTGTCACAAAATGGCTCCGGGTAGTCCTAAAACTCAGAACGGATGTAGGGCTGATTAGGGTGTGGCTAATGGTGGGTCCAGGGTGATTTCGTAGGACACGGGTTAGTGCTCTGGCTATAGGTAGGGCAAAATGTACCGGTTGGCGACGGGCAACTGCTAGGCTTCGGACTACAGTGAGCACTGGGCGTTGGTCTAGGGCCCGAGGTAGGGCTAGTGGG
>NW_027668941.1:82500-87500 GCF_964194185.1 Rhinolophus hipposideros | reverse complement strand
GCTGTAGGGCCAGGGGTAGTGGTAGGACCAGAGGTAGTGCTAGGCGTAGGCCTAGGGCGAGGGGTAGTGCTCGGGGTAGGGTTAGTTGAAGGGCTAGTGTTTGGCAGAGGCCCACGGGCAGAGTTAGGGTTAGGGCTCATGTTAAGCCTAGGACTAGTGGTAGTGGTAGGGGTTGGCCGAGGACTAAAGGTAGGTGTCACGAAATGGCTCCGGGTAGTCCTAAAACTCAGAACGGATGTAGGGCTGATTAGGGTGTGGCTAATGGTGGGTCCAGGGTGATTTCGTAGGACACGGGTTAGTGCTCTGGCTATAGGTAGGGCAAAATGTACCGGTTGGCGACGGGCAACTGCTAGGCTTCGGACTACAGTGAGCACTGGGCGTTGGTCTAGGGCCCGAGGTAGGGCTAGTGGGAGCCGTAGGCGTAGCGCTGGAATAGGCAAAGGGCAAGGGGTGGGTGTCGGGGAAAACCTCGGAGTAGGCCTAGGACCAGGAGTGGGAGCTGTGGCTAGGGGTAGGGATGGGGGTGGGCCTATGGGTAGGGGGAGCTGTAGGGACAGGGGTAGGGGTAGGACCAGAGGTAGTGCTAGGCGTAGGCCTAGGGCGAGGGGTAGTGCTCGGGGTAACCTAACCCTAACCCTAACACTAACCCTAACCCTAACCCTAACCCTAACCCTAACACCAACCCTAACCCTAACCCTAATCCTAACCCTAACCCTAACACCAACCCTAACCCTAACCCTAACCCTAACCCTAACACAAATCCTAACCCTAATCCTAACCCTAACCCTAACCCTAACCCTAACCCTAACCCTAACACCAACCCTAACCCTAACCCTAACCCTAACACCAACCCTAACCCTAACCATAACCCTAACTCTAACCCTAACCCTAACCCTAACACCAACCCTAACCCTAACCCTAACCCTAACCCTAACACCAACCCTAACCCTAACCCTAACCCTAACTCTAACCCTAACCCTAACCCTAACACCAACCCTAACCCTAACCCTAACCCTAACCCTAACACCAACCCTAACCCTAACCCTAACCCTAACCCTATGCCTAACACCAACACTAACCCTAACCCTAACCCTAACCCTAACACCAACCCTAACCCTAATCCTAACCCTAACCCTAACCCTAACCCTAACACTAACCCTAACCCTAACCCTAACACCAACCCTAACCCTAACCCTAACCCTAACCATAACACCAAACCTAACCCTAATCCTAACCCTAAACCCTAATCCTAACCCTAACCCTAACCCTAACAATAACACTAACCCTAACCCTAACCCTAACCCTAACCCCAACCCTAACCCTAACCCTAACCCTAATCCTAACCCTATACCTAACACCAACCCTAACCCTAACCCTAACCCTAACCCTAACTCTAACCCTAACACCAACCCTAACCCTAACCCTAAACCTAACACCAACCCTAACCCTAACCCTAACCTTAACACCAACCCTTACCCTAACCCTAACCCTAAACCCTAATCCTAACCCTAACCCTAACCCTAACCCTAACCCTATGACTAACACGAACCCTAACCCTGAACCTAACCCTAACCCTAACACCAACCCTAACCCTAACCCTAACCCTAACCCTAACCCTATACCTAACACCAACCCTAACCCTAACCCTAACCCTAACCCTAACACCAACCCTAACCCTAACCCTAACCCTAACCATAACCCTAACACCAACTCTAACCCTAACCCTAACCCTAACCCTAACACCAACACTAACCCTAATCCTAAACCTAACCCTAACCCTAACACCAACCCTAACCCTAACCCTAACCCTAACCCTAACACCAACCCTAACCCTAACCCTAACCCTAACCCTAACCCTATGCCTAACACGAACCCTAACCCTAACCCTAACCCTAACCCTAACACCAACCCTAACCCTAACCCTAACCCTAAACCTAAACCTAACACCAACCCTAACCCTAACCCAAACCCTAACCCTAACACCAACCCTAACCCTAACCCTAACCCTAACCCTAACCCTAACACCAACCCTAACCCTAATCCTAACCCTAACTGTAACCCTAACCCTAACCCTAACACCAACCCTAACCCTAACCCTAACCCTAACCCTAACCCTAACACAAATCCTAACCCTAATCCTAACCCTAACCCTAACCCTAACCCTAACCCTAACCCTAACTCTAACACCAACCCTAACCCTAACCCTAACCCTAACACCAACCCTAACCCTAATCCTAACCTTAACACCAACCCTTACCCTAACCCTAACCCTAAACCCTAATCCTAACCCTAACCCTAACCCTAACCCTAACCCTATGACTAACACGAACCCTAACCCTAAACCTAACCCTAACCCTAACACCAACCCTAACCCTAACCCTAACCCTAACCCTAACCCTATACCTAACACCAACCCTAACCCTAACCCTAACCCTAACCCTAACACCAACCCTAACCCTAACCCTAACCCTAACCCTAACCATAACCCTAACACCAACTCTAACCCTAACCCTAACCCTAACCCTAACACCAACACTAACCCTAATCCTAACCCTAACCCTAACCCTAACACCAACCCTAACCCTAACCCTAACCCTAACCCTAACACCAACCCTAACCCTAACCCTAACCCTAACCCTAACCCTAACCCTATGCCTAACACGAACCCTAACCCTAACCCTAACCCTAACCCTAACACCAACCCTAACCCTAACCCTAACCCTAAACCTAAACCTAACACCAACCCTAACCCTAACACAAACCCTAACCCTAACACCAACCCTAACCCTAACCCTAACCCTAACCCTAACCCTAACACCAACCCTAACCCTAACCCTAACCCTAACTGTAACCCTAACCCTAACCCTAACACCAACCCTAACCCTAACCCTAACCCTAACCCTAACACAAATCCTAACCCTAATCCTAACCCTAACCCTAACCCTAACCCTAACCCTAACCCTAACCCTAACTCTAACACCAACCCTAACCCTAACCCTAACCCTAACACCAACCCTAACCCTAATCCTAACCCTAACCCTAACCCTAACACCAACCCTAACCCTAACCCTAACACCAACCCTAACCCTAACCCTAACCCTATGCCTAACACGAACCCTAACCCTAACCCTAACCCTAACCCTAACACCAACCCTAACCCTAACCCTAACCCTAAACCTAAACCTAAAACCAACCCTAACCCTAACCCAAACCCTAACCCTAACACCAACCCTAACCCTAACCCTAACCCTAACCCTAACCCTAACACCAACCCTAACCCTAACCCTAACCCTAACTCTAACCCTAACCCTAACCCTAACCCTAACCCTAACCCTAACCCTAACACAAATCCTAACCCTAATCCTAACCCTAACCCTAACCCTAACCCTAACCCTAACCCTAACACCAACCCTAACCCTAACCCTAACCCTAACACCAACCCTAACCCTAATCCTAACCCTAACCCTAACCCTAACACCAACCCTAACCCTAACCCTAACCCTAACACCAACCCTAACCCTAACCCTAACCCTATGCCTAACACGAACCCTAACCCTAAACCTAACCCTAACCCTAACACCAACCCTAACCCTAACCCTAACCCTAACCGTAACCCTAACCCTAACCCTAAAACTAAACCTAACACCAACCCTAACCCTAACCCTAACCCTAACCCTAACACCAACCCTAACCCTAACCCTAACCCTAAACCCTAATCCTAACCCTAACCCTAACCCTAACACCAACCCTAACCCTAACCCTAACCCTAACACAAATCCTAACCCTAATCCTAACCCTAACCCTAACCCTAACCCTAACCCTAACCCTAACACCAACCCTAACCCTAACCCTAACCCTAACCCTAACACCAACCCTAACCCTAATCCTAACCCTAACCCTAACCCTAACCCTAATCCTAACCCTAACCCTAACCCTAACACCAACCCTAACCCTAACCCTAACCCTATGCCTAACACGAACCCTAACCCTAAACCTAACCCTAACCCTAACACCAACCCTAACCCTAACCCTAACCCTAACCGTAACCCTAACCCTAACCCTAAACCTAAACCTAACACCAACCCTAACCCTAACCCTAACCCTAACCCTAACCCTAACACCAACCCTAACCCTAACCCTAACCCTAAACCCTAATCCTAACCCTAACCCTAACCCTAACCCTAACAAGGGCAAGGGTTACTGGTCAGCGACGGACAAGTTCTAGGCCTCGGACTAGAAGGAGCCATGGGCGTTGGACTAGGGCCCGAGCTAGGTCTAGTGAGAGCGGTAGGCGTAGCGCTGGGGTAGGCATAGGGCAAGGGGTGGGTGTCGAGGTAAACCTCGGAGTAGGCCTAGGGCCAGGAGTGGGAGCTGTGGATAGTGGTAGGGTTGGGGGTGGGCCTATGGGTAGGGGGAGCTGTAGGGCCAGGGGTAGTGGTAGGACCAGAGGTAGTGCTAGGCATAGGCCTAGGGCGAGGGGTAGTGCTCGGGGTAGGGTTAGTTGAAGGGCTAGTGTTTGTCAGAGGCCCACGGGCAGAGTTAGGGTTAGGGCTCATGTTAAGCCTAGGACTAGTGGTAGTGGTAGGGGTTGGCCGAGGACTAGGGGTAGGTGTCACAAAATGGCTCCGGGTAGTCCTAAAACTCAGAACGGATGTAGGGCTGATTAGGGTGTGGCTAATGGTGGGTCCAGGGTGATTTCGTAGGACACGGGTTAGTGCTCTGGCTATAGGTAGGGCAAAATGTACCGGTTGGCGACGGGCAACTGCTAGGCTTCGGACTACAGTGAGCACTGGGCGTTGGTCTAGGGCCCGAGGTAGGGCTAGTGGGAGCCGTAGGCGTAGCGCTGGAATAGGCAAAGGGCAAGGGGTGGGTGTCGGGGAAAACTCGGAGTAGGCCTAGGACCAGGAGTGGGAGCTGTGGCTAGGGGTAGGGATGGGGGTGGGCCTATGGGTAGGGGGAGCTGTAGGGACAGGGGTAGGGGTAGGACCAGAGGTAGTGCT
>NW_027668941.1:60000-80000 GCF_964194185.1 Rhinolophus hipposideros | reverse complement strand
TAACCCTAACCCTAACCCTAAACCTAAACCTAACACCAACCCTAACCCTAACCCTAACCCTAACCCTAACCCTAACACCAACCCTAACCCTAACCCTAACCCTAAACCCTAATCCTAACCCTAACCCTAACCCTAACCCTAACAAGGGCAAGGGTTACTGGTCAGCGACGGGCAAGTTCTAGGCCTCGGACTAGAAGGAGCCATGGGCGTTGGACTAGGGCCCGAGCTAGGTCTAGTGAGAGCGGTAGGCGTAGCGCTGGGGTAGGCATAGGGCAAGGGGTGGGTGTCGAGGTAAACCTCGGAGTAGGCCTAGGGCCAGGAGTGGGAGCTGTGGATAGTGGTAGGGTTGGGGGTGGGCCTATGGTTAGGGGGAGCTGTAGGGCCAGGGGTAGTGGTAGGACCAGAGGTAGTGCTAGGCATAGGCCTAGGGCGAGGGGTAGTGCTCGGGGTAGGGTTAGTTGAAGGGCTAGTGTTTGGCAGAGGCCCACGGGCAGAGTTAGGGTTAGGGCTCATGTTAAGCCTAGGACTAGTGGTAGTGGTAGGGGTTGGCCGAGGACTAGGGGTAGGTGTCACAAAATGGCTCCGGGTAGTCCTAAAACTCAGAACGGATGTAGGGCTGATTAGGGTGTGGCTAATGGTGGGTCCAGGGTGATTTCGTAGGACACGGGTTAGTGCTCTGGCTATAGGTAGGGCAAAATGTACCGGTTGGCGACGGGCAACTGCTAGGCTTCGGACTACAGTGAGCACTGGGCGTTGGTCTAGGGCCCGAGGTAGGGCTAGTGGGAGCCGTAGGCGTAGCGCTGGAATAGGCAAAGGGCAAGGGGTGGGTGTCGGGGAAAACTCGGAGTAGGCCTAGGACCAGGAGTGGGAGCTGTGGCTAGGGGTAGGGATGGGGGTGGGCCTATGGGTAGGGGGAGCTGTAGGGACAGGGGTAGGGGTAGGACCAGAGGTAGTGCTAGGCGTAGGCCTAGGGCGAGGGGTAGTGCTCGGGGTAACCTAACCCTAACCCTAACACTAACCCTAACCCTAAACCTAACCCTAACCCTAACACCAACCCTAACCCTAACCCTAACCCTAACCCTAACCCTAACACCAACCCTAACACTAACCCTAACCCTAACCCTAACACAAATCCTAACCCTAATCCTAACCCTAACCCTAACCCTAACCCTAAACCTAACCCTAACCCTAACACCAACCCTAACCCTAACCTTAACCCTAACACCAACCCTAACCCTAACCATAACCCTAACTCTAACCCTAACCCTAACCCTAACACCAACCCTAACCCTAACCCTAACCCTAATCCTAACACCAACCCTAACCCTAACCCTAACCCTAACTCTAACCCTAACCCTAACCCTAACACCAACCCTAACCCTAACACTAACCCTAACCCTAACACCAACCCTAACCCTAACCCTAACCCTAACCCTATGCCTAACACCAACACTAACCCTAACCCTAACCCTAACCCTAACACCAACCCTAACCCTAATCCTAACCCTAACCCTAACCCTAACCCTAACACTAACCCTAACCCTAACCCTAACCCTAACACCAACCCTAACCCTAACCCTAACCCTAACCCTAACCCTATACCTAACACCAACCCTAACCCTAACCCTAACCCTAACCCTAACACCAACCCTAACACTAACCCTAACCCTAACCCTAACCCTAACACCAACCCTAACCCTAATCCTAACCCTAACCCTAACCCTAACCCTAACACCAACCCTAACCCTAACCCTAACCCTAACCATAACCCTAACACCAACTCTAACCCTAACCCTAACCCTAACCCTAACACCAACACTAACCCTAATCCTAAACCTAACCCTAACCCTAACACCAACCCTAACCCTAACCCTAACCCTAACCCTAACACCAACCCTAACCCTAACCCTAACCCTAACCCTAACCCTATGCCTAACACGAACCCTAACCCTAACCCTAACCCTAACCCTAACACCAACCCTAACCCTAACCCTAACCCTAAACCTAAACCTAACACCAACCCTAACCCTAACCCAAACCCTAACCCTAACACCAACCCTAACCCTAACCCTAACCCTAACCCTAACACCAACCCTAACCCTAACCCTAACCCTAACTGTAACCCTAACCCTAACCCTAACACCAACCCTAACCCTAACCCTAACCCTAACCCTAACACAAATCCTAACCCTAATCCTAACCCTAACCCTAACCCTAACCCTAACCCTAACCCTAACTCTAACACCAACCCTAACCCTAACCCTAACCCTAACACCAACCCTAACCCTAATCCTAACCTTAACACCAACCCTTACCCTAACCCTAACCCTAAACCCTAATCCTAACCCTAACCCTAACCCTAACCCTAACCCTATGACTAACACGAACCCTAACCCTAAACCTAACCCTAACCCTAACACCAACCCTAACCCTAACCCTAACCCTAACCCTAAACCTATACCTAACACCAACCCTAACCCTAACCCTAACCCTAACCCTAACACCAACCCTAACCCTAACCCTAACCCTAACCCTAACCATAACCCTAACACCAACTCTAACCCTAACCCTAACCCTAACCCTAACACCAACACTAACCCTAATCCTAACCCTAACCCTAACCCTAACACCAACCCTAACCCTAACCCTAACCCTAACCCTAACACCAACCCTAACCCTAACCCTAACCCTAACCCTAACCCTAACCCTATGCCTAACACGAACCCTAACCCTAACCCTAACCCTAACCCTAACACCAACCCTAACCCTAACCCTAACCCTAAACCTAAACCTAACACCAACCCTAACCCTAACACAAACCCTAACCCTAACACCAACCCTAACCCTAACCCTAACCCTAACCCTAACCCTAACACCAACCCTAACCCTAACCCTAACCCTAACTGTAACCCTAACCCTAACCCTAACACCAACCCTAACCCTAACCCTAACCCTAACCCTAACACAAATCCTAACCCTAATCCTAACCCTAACCCTAACCCTAACCCTAACCCTAACCCTAACTCTAACACCAACCCTAACCCTAACCCTAACCCTAACACCAACCCTAACCCTAATCCTAACCCTAACCCTAACCCTAACACCAACCCTAACCCTAACCCTAACACCAACCCTAACCCTAACCCTAACCCTATGCCTAACACGAACCCTAACCCTAACCCTAACCCTAACCCTAACACCAACCCTAACCCTAACACTAACCCTAAACCTAAACCTAAAACCAACCCTAACCCTAACCCAAACCCTAACCCTAACACCAACCCTAACCCTAACCCTAACCCTAACCCTAACCCTAACACCAACCCTAACCCTAACCCTAACTCTAACCCTAACCCTAACCCTAACACCAACCCTAACCCTAACCCTAACCCTAACACAAATCCTAACCCTAATCCTAACCCTAACCCTAACCCTAACCCTAACCCTAACCCTAACACCAACCCTAACCCTAACCCTAACCCTAACACCAACCCTAACCCTAATCCTAACCCTAACCCTAACCCTAACACCAACCCTAACCCTAACCCTAACCCTAACACCAACCCTAACCCTAACCCTAACCCTATGCCTAACACGAACCCTAACCCTAAACCTAACCCTAACCCTAACACCAACCCTAACCCTAACCCTAACCCTAACCGTAACCCTAACCCTAACCCTAAACCTAAACCTAACACCAACCCTAACCCTAACCCTAACCCTAACCCTAACCCTAACACCAACCCTAACCCTAACCCTAACCCTAAACCCTAATCCTAACCCTAACCCTAACCCTAACCCTAACAAGGGCAAGGGTTACTGGTCAGCGACGGGCAAGTTCTAGGCCTCGGACTAGAAGGAGCCATGGGCGTTGGACTAGGGCCCGAGCTAGGTCTAGTGAGAGCGGTAGGCGTAGCGCTGGGGTAGGCATAGGGCAAGGGGTGGGTGTCGAGGTAAACCTCGGAGTAGGCCTAGGGCCAGGAGTGGGAGCTGTGGATAGTGGTAGGGTTGGGGGTGGGCCTATGGGTAGGGGGAGCTGTAGGGCCAGGGGTAGTGGTAGGACCAGAGGTAGTGCTAGGCATAGGCCTAGGGCGAGGGGTAGTGCTCGGGGTAGGGTTAGTTGAAGGGCTAGTGTTTGGCAGAGGCCCACGGGCAGAGTTAGGGTTAGGGCTCATGTTAAGCCTAGGACTAGTGGTAGTGGTAGGGGTTGGCCGAGGACTAGGGGTAGGTGTCACAAAATGGCTCCGGGTAGTCCTAAAACTCAGAACGGATGTAGGGCTGATTAGGGTGTGGCTAATGGTGGGTCCAGGGTGATTTCGTAGGACACGGGTTAGTGCTCTGGCTATAGGTAGGGCAAAATGTACCGGTTGGCGACGGGCAACTGCTAGGCTTCGGACTACAGTGAGCACTGGGCGTTGGTCTAGGGCCCGAGGTAGGGCTAGTGGGAGCCGTAGGCGTAGCGCTGGAATAGGCAAAGGGCAAGGGGTGGGTGTCGGGGAAAACTCGGAGTAGGCCTAGGACCAGGAGTGGGAGCTGTGGCTAGGGGTAGGGATGGGGGTGGGCCTATGGGTAGGGGGAGCTGTAGGGACAGGGGTAGGGGTAGGACCAGAGGTAGTGCTAGGCGTAGGCCTAGGGCGAGGGGTAGTGCTCGGGGTAACCTAACCCTAACCCTAACACTAACCCTAACCCTAAACCTAACCCTAACCCTAACACCAACCCTAACCCTAACCCTAACCCTAACCCTAACCCTAACACCAACCCTAACACTAACCCTAACCCTAACCCTAACACAAATCCTAACCCTAATCCTAACCCTAACCCTAACCCTAACCCTAAACCTAACCCTAACCCTAACACCAACCCTAACCCTAACCTTAACCCTAACACCAACCCTAACCCTAACCATAACCCTAACTCTAACCCTAACCCTAACCCTAACACCAAACCTAACCCTAACCCTAACCCTAATCCTAACACCAACCCTAACCCTAACCCTAACCCTAACTCTAACCCTAACCCTAACCCTAACACCAACCCTAACCCTAACACTAACCCTAACCCTAACACCAACCCTAACCCTAACCCTAACCCTAACCCTATGCCTAACACCAACACTAACCCTAACCCTAACCCTAACCCTAACACCAACCCTAACCCTAATCCTAACCCTAACCCTAACCCTAACCCTAACACTAACCCTAACCCTAACCCTAACCCTAACACCAACCCTAACCCTAACCCTAACCCTAACCCTAACCCTATACCTAACACCAACCCTAACCCTAACCCTAACCCTAACCCTAACACCAACCCTAACACTAACCCTAACCCTAACCCTAACCCTAACACCAACCCTAACCCTAATCCTAACCCTAACCCTAACCCTAACCCTAACACCAACCCTAACCCTAACCCTAACACTAACCCTAACCCTAAACCTAACACCAACCCTAACCCTAACCCTAACCCTAACCATAACACCAAACCTAACCCTAACCCTAACCCTAAACCCTAATCCTAACCCTAACCCTAACCCTAACAATAACACTAACCCTAACCCTAACCCTAACCCTAACCCCAACCCTAACCCTAACCCTAACCCTAATCCTAACCCTATACCTAACACCAACCCTAACCCTAACCCTAACCCTAACCCTAACTCTAACCCTAACACCAACCCTAACCCTAACCCTAAACCTAACACCAACCCTAACCCTAACCCTAACCTTAACACCAACCCTTACCCTAACCCTAACCCTAAACCCTAATCCTAACCCTAACCCTAACCCTAACCCTAACCCTAAGACTAACACGAACCCTAACCCTAAACCTAACCCTAACCCTAACACCAACCCTAACCCTAACCCTAACCCTAACCCTAACCCTATACCTAACACCAACCCTAACCCTAACCCTAACCCTAACCCTAACACCAACCCTAACCCTAACCCTAATCTAACCCTAACCATAACCCTAACACCAACTCTAACCCTAACCCTAACCCTAACCCTAACACCAACACTAACCCTAATCCTAACCCTAACCCTAACCCTAACACCAACCCTAACCCTAACCCTAACCCTAACCCTAACACCAACCCTAACCCTAACCCTAACCCTAACCCTATGCCTAACACGAACCCTAACCCTAACCCTAACCCTAACCCTAACACCAACCCTAACCCTAACCCTAACCCTAAACCTAAACCTAACACCAACCCTAACCCTAACCCAAACCCTAACCCTAACACCAACCCTAACCCTAACCCTAACCCTAACCCTAACCCTAACACCAACCCTAACCCTAACCCTAACCCTAACTGTAACCCTAACCCTAACCCTAACACCAACCCTAACCCTAACCCTAACCCTAACCCTAACACAAATCCTAACCCTAATCCTAACCCTAACCCTAACCCTAACCCTAACCCTAACTCTAACACCAACCCTAACCCTAACCCTAACCCTAACACCAACCCTAACCCTAATCCTAACCCTAACCCTAACCCTAACACCAACCCTAACCCTAACCCTAACACCAACCCTAACCCTAACCCTAACCCTATGCCTAACACGAACCCTAACCCTAACCCTAACCCTAACCCTAACACCAACCCTAACCCTAACCCTAACCCTAAACCTAAACCTAAAACCAACCCTAACCCTAACCCAAACCCTAACCCTAACACCAACCCTAACCCTAACCCTAACCCTAACCCTAACCCTAACACCAACCCTAACCCTAACCCTAACCCTAACTCTAACCCTAACCCTAACCCTAACACCAACCCTAACCCTAACCCTAACCCTAACACAAATCCTAACCCTAATCCTAACCCTAACCCTAACCCTAACCCTAACCCTAACCCTAACACCAACCCTAATCCTAACCCTAACCCTAACACCAACCCTAACCCTAATCCTAACCCTAACCCTAACCCTAACACCAACCCTAACCCTAACCCTAACCCTAACACCAACCCTAACCCTAACCCTAACCCTATGCCTAACACGAACCCTAACCCTAAACCTAACCCTAACCCTAACACCAACCCTAACCCTAACCCTAACCCTAACCGTAACCCTAACCCTAACCCTAAACCTAAACCTAACACCAACCCTAACCCTAACCCTAACCCTAACCCTAACACCAACCCTAACCCTAACCCTAACCCTAAACCCTAATCCTAACCCTAACCCTAACCCTAACCCTAACAAGGGCAAGGGGTACTGGTCAGCGACGGGCAAGTTCTAGGCCTCGGACTAGAAGGAGCCATGGGCGTTGGACTAGGGCCCGAGCTAGGTCTAGTGAGAGCGGTAGGCGTAGCGCTGGGGTAGGCATAGGGCAAGGGGTGGGTGTCGAGGTAAACCTCGGAGTAGGCCTAGGGCCAGGAGTGGGAGCTGTGGATAGTGGTAGGGTTGGGGGTGGGCCTATGGGGAGGGGGAGCTGTAGGGCCAGGGGTAGTGGTAGGACCAGAGGTAGTGCTAGGCGTAGGCCTAGGGCGAGGGGTAGTGCTCGGGGTAGGGTTAGTTGAAGGGCTAGTGTTTGGCAGAGGCCCACGGGCAGAGTTAGGGTTAGGGCTCATGTTAAGCCTAGGACTAGTGGTAGTGGTAGGGGTTGGCCGAGGACTAGGGGTAGGTGTCACGAAATGGCTCCGGGTAGTCCTAAAACTCAGAACGGATGTAGGGCTGATTAGGGTGTGGCTAATGGTGGGTCCAGGGTGATTTCGTAGGACACGGGTTAGTGCTCTGGCTATAGGTAGGGCAAAATGTACCGGTTGGCGACGGGCAACTGCTAGGCTTCGGACTACAGTGAGCACTGGGCGTTGGTCTAGGGCCCGAGGTAGGGCTAGTGGGAGCCGTAGGCGTAGCGCTGGAATAGGCAAAGGGCAAGGGGTGGGTGTCGGGGAAAACCTCGGAGTAGGCCTAGGACCAGGAGTGGGAGCTGTGGCTAGGGGTAGGGATGGGGGTGGGCCTATGGGTAGGGGGAGCTGTAGGGACAGGGGTAGGGGTAGGACCAGAGGTAGTGCTAGGCGTAGGCCTAGGGCGAGGGGTAGTGCTCGGGGTAACCTAACCCTAACCCTAACACTAACCCTAACCCTAACCCTAACCCTAACACCAACCCTAACCCTAACCCTAACCCTAACCCTAACCCTAACACCAACCCTAACCCTAACCCTAACCCTAACCCTAACACAAATCCTAACCCTAATCCTAACCCTAACCCTAACCCTAACCCTAACCCTAACCCTAACCCTAACCCTAACACCAACCCTAACCCTAACCCTAACCCTAACCCTAACACAAATCCTAACCCTAATCCTAACCCTAACCCTAACCCTAACCCTAACCCTAACCCTAACTCTAACACCAACCCTAACCCTAACCCTAACCCTAACACAAATCCTAACCCTAATCCTAACCGTAACCCTAACCCTAACCCTAACCCTAACCCTAACTCTAACACCAACCCTAACCCTAACCCTAACCCTAACACCAACCCTAACCCTAATCCTAACCCTAACCCTAACCCTAACACCAACCCTAACCCTAACCCTAACACCAACCCTAACCCTAACCCTAACCCTATGCCTAACACGAACCCTAACCCTAACCCTAACCCTAACCCTAACACCAACCCTAACCCTAACCCTAACCCTAAACCTAAACCTAAAACCAACCCTAACCCTAACCCAAACCCTAACCCTAACACCAACCCTAACCCTAACCCTAACCCTAACCCTAACCCTAACACCAACCCTAACCCTAACCCTAACCCTAACTCTAACCCTAACCCTAACCCTAACACCAACCCTAACCCTAACCCTAAACCTAACACAAATCCTAACCCTAATCCTAACCCTAACCCTAACCCTAACCCTAACCCTAACCCTAACACCAACCCTAATCCTAACCCTAACCCTAACACCAACCCTAACCCTAATCCTAACCCTAACCCTAACCCTAACACCAACCCTAACCCTAACCCTAACCCTAACACCAACCCTAACCCTAACCCTAACCCTATGCCTAACACGAACCCTAACCCTAAACCTAACCCTAACCCTAACACCAACCCTAACCCTAACCCTAACCCTAACCGTAACCCTAACCCTAACCCTAAACCTAAACCTAACACCAACCCTAACCCTAACCCTAACCCTAACCCTAACACCAACCCTAACCCTAACCCTAACCCTAAACCCTAATCCTAACCCTAACCCTAACCCTAACCCTAACAAGGGCAAGGGGTACTGGTCAGCGACGGGCAAGTTCTAGGCCTCGGACTAGAAGGAGCCATGGGCGTTGGACTAGGGCCCGAGCTAGGTCTAGTGAGAGCGGTAGGCGTAGCGCTGGGGTAGGCATAGGGCAAGGGGTGGGTGTCGAGGTAAACCTCGGAGTAGGCCTAGGGCCAGGAGTGGGAGCTGTGGATAGTGGTAGGGTTGGGGGTGGGCCTATGGGTAGGGGGAGCTGTAGGGCCAGGGGTAGTGGTAGGACCAGAGGTAGTGCTAGGCGTAGGCCTAGGGCGATGGGTAGTGCTCGGGGTAGGGTTAGTTGAAGGGCTAGTGTTTGGCAGAGGCCCACGGGCAGAGTTAGGGTTAGGGCTCATGTTAAGCCTAGGACTAGTGGTAGTGGTAGGGGTTGGCCGAGGACTAGGGGTAGGTGTCACGAAATGGCTCCGGGTAGTCCTAAAACTCAGAACGGATGTAGGGCTGATTAGGGTGTGGCTAATGGTGGGTCCAGGGTGATTTCGTAGGACACGGGTTAGTGCTCTGGCTATAGGTAGGGCAAAATGTACCGGTTGGCGACGGGCAACTGCTAGGCTTCGGACTACAGTGAGCACTGGGCGTTGGTCTAGGGCCCGAGGTAGGGCTAGTGGGAGCCGTAGGCGTAGCGCTGGAATAGGCAAAGGGCAAGGGGTGGGTGTCGGGGAAAACCTCGGAGTAGGCCTAGGACCAGGAGTGGGAGCTGTGGCTAGGGGTAGGGATGGGGGTGGGCCTATGGGTAGGGGGAGCTGTAGGGACAGGGGTAGGGGTAGGACCAGAGGTAGTGCTAGGCGTAGGCCTAGGGCGAGGGGTAGTGCTCGGGGTAACCTAACCCTAACCCTAACACTAACCCTAACCCTAACCCTAACCCTAACCCTAACACCAACCCTAACCCTAACCCTAACCCTAACCCTAACCCTAACACCAACCCTAACCGTAACCCTAACACTAACCCTAACACAAATCCTAACCCTAATCCTAACCCTAACCCTAACCCTAACCCTAACCCTAACCCTAACCCTAACACCAACCCTAACCCTAACCCTAACCCTAACACCAACCCTAACCCTAACCATAACCCTAACTCTAACCCTAACCCTAACCCTAACACCAACCCTAACCCTAACCCTAACCCTAACCCTAACACCAACCCTAACCCTAACCCTAACCCTAACTCTAACCCTAACCCTAACCCTAACACCAACCCTAACCCTAACCCTAACCCTAACCCTAACACCAACCCTAACCCTAACCCTAATCCTAACCCTATGCCTAACACCAACACTAACCCTAACCCTAACCCTAACCCTAACACCAACCCTAACCCTAATCCTAACCCTAACCCTAACCCTAACCCTAACACTAACCCTAACCCTAACCCTAACCCTAACACCAACCCTAACCCTAACCCTAACCCTAACCCTAACCCTATACCTAACACCAACCCTAACCCTAACCCTAACCCTAACACCAACCCTAACACTAACCCTAACCCTAACCCTAACCCTAACACCAACCCTAACCCTAATCCTAACCCTAAAACTAACCCTAACCCTAACACCAACCCTAACCCTAACCCTAACACTAACCCTAACCCTAAACCTAACACCAACCCTAACCCTAACCCTAACCCTAACCATAACACCAAACCTAACCCTAACCCTAACCCTAAACCCTAATCCTAACCCTAACCCTAACCCTAACAATAACACTAACCCTAACCCTAACCCTAACCCTAACCCTAACCCCAACCCTAACCCTAACCCTAACCCTAATCCTAACCCTATACCTAACACCAACCCTAACCCTAACCCTAACCCTAACCCTAACTCTAACCCTAACACCAAACCTAACCCTAACCCTAAACCTAACACCAACCCTAACCCTAACCCTAACCTTAACACCAACCCTTACCCTAACCCTAACCCTAAACCCTAATCCTAACCCTAACCCTAACCCTATGACTAACACGAACCCTAACCCTAAACCTAACCCTAACCCTAACACCAACCCTAACCCTAACCCTAACCCTAACCCTATACCTAACACCAACCCTAACCCTAACCCTAACCCTAACCCTAACACCAACCCTAACCCTAACCCTAACCCTAACCATAACCCTAACACCAACTCTAACCCTAACCCTAACACCAACACTAACCCTAATCCTAACCCTAACCCTAACCCTAACACCAACCCTAACCCTAACCCTAACCCTAACCCTAACCCTAACACCAACCCTAACCCTAACCCTAACCCTAACCCTATGCCTAACACGAACCCTAACCCTAACCCTAACCCTAACCCTAACACCAACCCTAACCCTAACCCTAACCCTAAACCTAAACCTAACACCAACCCTAACCCTAACCCAAACCCTAACCCTAACATCAACCCTAACCCTAACCCTAACACTAACCCTAACCCTAACACCAACCCTAACCCTAACCCTAACCCTAACTGTAACCCTAACCCTAACCCTAACACCAACCCTAACCCTAACCCTAACCCTAACCCTAACACAAATCCTAACCCTAATCCTAACCCTAACCCTAACCCTAACCCTAACCCTAACCCTAACTCTAACACCAACCCTAACCCTAACCCTAACCCTAACACCAACCCTAACCCTAATCCTAACCCTAACACTAACCCTAACACCAACCCTAACCCTAACCCTAACACCAACCAGAACCCTAACCCTAACCCTATGCCTAACACGAACCCTAACCCTAACCCTAACCCTAACCCTAACACCAACCCTAACCCTAACCCTAACCCTAACTCTAACCCTAACCCTAAACCTAACACCAACCCTAACCCTAACCCTAACCCTAACCCTAACACCAACCCTAACCCTAACCCTAATCCTAACCCTATGCCTAACACCAACACTAACCCTAACCCTAACCCTAACCCTAACACCAACCCTAACCCTAATCCTAACCCTAACCCTAACCCTAAACCTAACACTAACCCTAACCCTAACCCTAACCCTAACACCAACCCTAACACTAACCCTAACCCTAACCCTAACCCTAACACCAACCCTAACCCTAATCCTAACCCTAACCCTAACCCTAACCCTAACACCAACCCTAACCCTAACCCTAACCCTAACCCTAAACCTAACACCAACCCTAACCCTAACCCTAACCCTAACCATAACACCAAACCTAACCCTAACCCTAACCCTAAACCCTAATCCTAACCCTAACCCTAACCCTAACAATAACACTAACCCTAACCCTAACCCTAACCCTAACCCTAACCCCAACCCTAACCCTAACCCTAACCCTAATCCTAACCCTATACCTAACACCAACCCTAACCCTAACCCTAACCCTAACCCTAACTCTAACCCTAACACCAACCCTAACCCTAACCCTAAACCTAACACCAACCCTAACCCTAACCCTAACCTTAACACCAACCCTTACCCTAACCCTAACCCTAAACCCTAATCCTAACCCTAACCCTAACCCTAACCCTAACCCTATGACTAACACGAACCCTAACCCTAAACCTAACCCTAACCCTAACACCAACCCTAACCCTAACCCTAACCCTAACCCTAACCCTATACCTAACACCAACCCTAACCCTAACCCTAACCCTAACCCTAACACCAACCCTAACCCTAACCCTAACCCTAACCCTAACCATAACCCTAACACCAACTCTAACCCTAACCCTAACCCTAACCCTAACACCAACACTAACCCTAATCCTAACCCTAACCCTAACCCTAACACCAACCCTAACCCTAACCCTAACCCTAACCCTAACACCAACCCTAACCCTAACCCTAACCCTAACCCTAACCCTATGCCTAACACGAACCCTAACCCTAACCCTAACCCTAACCCTAACACCAACCCTAACCCTAACCCTAACCCTAAACCTAAACCTAACACCAACCCTAACCCTAACCCAAACCCTAACCCTAACACCAACCCTAACCCTAACCCTAACCCTAACCCTAACCCTAACACCAACCCTAACCCTAACCCTAACCCTAACTGTAACCCTAACCCTAACCCTAACACCAACCCTAACCCTAACCCTAACCCTAACACAAATCCTAACCCTAATCCTAACCCTAACCCTAACCCTAACCCTAAACCTAACCCTAACTCTAACACCAACCCTAACCCTAACCCTAACCCTAACACCAACCCTAACCCTAATCCTAACCTTAACACCAACCCTTACCCTAACCCTAACCCTAAACCCTAATCCTAACCCTAACCCTAACCCTAACCCTAACCCTATGACTAACACGAACCCTAACCCTAAACCTAACCCTAACCCTAACACCAACCCTAACCCTAACCCTAACCCTAACCCTAACCCTATACCTAACACCAACCCTAACCCTAACCCTAACCCTAACCCTAACACCAACCCTAACCCTAACCCTAACCCTAACCCTAACCATAACCCTAACACCAACTCTAACCCTAACCCTAACCCTAACTCTAACACCAACACTAACCCTAATCCTAACCCTAACCCTAACCCTAATCCTAACCCTAACCCTAACCCTAACCCTAACCCTATGACTAACACGAACCCTAACCCTAAACCTAACCCTAACCCTAACACCAACCCTAACCCTAACCCTAACCCTAACCCTAACCCTATACCTAACACCAACCCTAACCCTAACCCTAACCCTAACCCTAACACCAACCCTAACCCTAACCCTAACCCTAACCCTAACCATAACCCTAACACCAACTCTAACCCTAACCCTAACCCTAACACCAACACTAACCCTAATCCTAACCCTAACCCTAACCCTAACACCAACCCTAACCCTAACCCTAACCCTAACCCTAACACCAACCCTAACCTTAACCCTAACCCTAACCCTAACCCTATGCCTAACACGAACCCTAACCCTAACCCTAACCCTAACCCTAACACCAACCCTAACCTTAACCCTAACCCTAACCCTAACCCTATGCCTAACACGAACCCTAACCCTAACCCTAACCCTAACCCTAACACCAACTCTAACCCTAACCCTAACCCTAACCCTAACACCAACACTAACCCTAATCCTAACCCTAACCCTAACCCTAACACCAACCCTAACCCTAACCCTAACCCTAACCCTAACACCAACCCTAACCCTAACCCTAACCCTAACCCTAACCCTATGCCTAACACGAACCCTAACCCTAACCCTAACCCTAACCCTAACACCAACCCTAACCCTAACCCTAACCCTAAACCTAAACCTAACACCAACCCTAACCCTAACCCAAACCCTAACCCTAACACCAACCCTAACCCTAACCCTAACCCTAACCCTAACCCTAACACCAACCCTAACCCTAACCCTAACCCTAACTGTAACCCTAACCCTAACCCTAACACCAACCCTAACCCTAACCCTAACCCTAACCCTAACACAAATCCTAACCCTAATCCTAACCCTAACCCTAACCCTAACCCTAACCCTAACTCTAACACCAACCCTAACCCTAACCCTAACCCTAACACCAACCCTAACCCTAATCCTAACCCTAACCCTAACCCTAACACCAACCCTAACCCTAACCCTAACACCAACCCTAACCCTAACCCTAACCCTATGCCTAACACGAACCCTAACCCTAACCCTAACCCTAACCCTAACACCAACCCTAACCCTAACCCTAACCCTAAACCTAAACCTAAAACCAACCCTAACCCTAACCCAAACCCTAACCCTAACACCAACCCTAACCCTAACCCTAACCCTAACCCTAACCCTAACACCAACCCTAACCCTAACCCTAACCCTAACTCTAACCCTAACCCTAACCCTAACACCAACCCTAACCCTAACCCTAACCCTAACACAAATCCTAAACCTAATCCTAACCCTAACCCTAACCCTAACCCTAACCCTAACCCTAACACCAACCCTAATCCTAACCCTAACCCTAACACCAACCCTAACCCTAATCCTAACCCTAACCCTAACCCTAACACCAACCCTAACCCTAACCCTAACCCTAACACCAACCCTAACCCTAACCCTAACCCTATGCCTAACACGAACCCTAACCCTAAACCTAACCCTAACCCTAACACCAACCCTAACCCTAACCCTAACCCTAACCGTAACCCTAACCCTAACCCTAAACCTAAACCTAACACCAACCCTAACCCTAACCCTAACCCTAACCCTAACACCAACCCTAACCCTAACCCTAACCCTAAACCCTAATCCTAACCCTAACCCTAACCCTAACCCTAACAAGGGCAAGGGGTACTGGTCAGCGACGGGCAAGTTCTAGGCCTCGGACTAGAAGGAGCCATGGGCGTTGGACTAGGGCCCGAGCTAGGTCTAGTGAGAGCGGTAGGCGTAGCGCTGGGGTAGGCATAGGGCAAGGGGTGGGTGTCGAGGTAAACCTCGGAGTAGGCCTAGGGCCAGGAGTGGGAGCTGTGGATAGTGGTAGGGTTGGGGGTGGGCCTATGGGTAGGGGGAGCTGTAGGGCCAGGGGTAGTGGTAGGACCAGAGGTAGTGCTAGGCGTAGGCCTAGGGCGAGGGGTAGTGCTCGGGGTAGGGTTAGTTGAAGGGCTAGTGTTTGGCAGAGGCCCACGGGCAGAGTTAGGGTTAGGGCTCATGTTAAGCCTAGGACTAGTGGTAGTGGTAGGGGTTGGCCGAGGACTAGGGGTAGGTGTCACGAAATGGCTCCGGGTAGTCCTAAAACTCAGAACGGATGTAGGGCTGATTAGGGTGTGGCTAATGGTGGGTCCAGGGTGATTTCGTAGGACACGGGTTAGTGCTCTGGCTATAGGTAGGGCAAAATGTACCGGTTGGCGACGGGCAACTGCTAGGCTTCGGACTACAGTGAGCACTGGGCGTTGGTCTAGGGCCCGAGGTAGGGCTAGTGGGAGCCGTAGGCGTAGCGCTGGAATAGGCAAAGGGCAAGGGGTGGGTGTCGGGGAAAACCTCGGAGTAGGCCTAGGACCAGGAGTGGGAGCTGTGGCTAGGGGTAGGGATGGGGGTGGGCCTATGGGTAGGGGGAGCTGTAGGGACAGGGGTAGGGGTAGGACCAGAGGTAGTGCTAGGCGTAGGCCTAGGGCGAGGGGTAGTGCTCGGGGTAACCTAACCCTAACCCTAACACTAACCCTAACCCTAACCCTAACCCTAACACCAACCCTAACCCTAACCCTAACCCTAACCCTAACCCTAACACCAACCCTAACCCTAACCCTAACCCTAACCCTAACACAAATCCTAACCCTAATCCTAACCCTAACCCTAACCCTAACCCTAACCCTAACCCTAACCCTAACACCAACCCTAACCCTAACCCTAACCCTAACCCTAACACAAATCCTAACCCTAATCCTAACCCTAACCCTAACCCTAACCCTAACCCTAACCCTAACTCTAACACCAACCCTAACCCTAACCCTAACCCTAACACAAATCCTAACCCTAATCCTAACCGTAACCCTAACCCTAACCCTAACCCTAACCCTAACTCTAACACCAACCCTAACCCTAACCCTAACCCTAACACCAACCCTAACCCTAATCCTAACCCTAACCCTAACCCTAACACCAACCCTAACCCTAACCCTAACACCAACCCTAACCCTAACCCTAACCCTATGCCTAACACGAACCCTAACCCTAACCCTAACCCTAACCCTAACCCTAACACCAACCCTAACCCTAACCCTAACCCTAAACCTAAACCTAAAACCAACCCTAACCCTAACCCAAACCCTAACCCTAACACCAACCCTAACCCTAACCCTAACCCTAACCCTAACCCTAACCCTAACACCAACCCTAACCCTAACCCTAACCCTAACTCTAACCCTAACCCTAACCCTAACACCAACCCTAACCCTAACCCTAAACCTAACACAAATCCTAACCCTAATCCTAACCCTAACCCTAACCCTAACCCTAACCCTAACCCTAACACCAACCCTAATCCTAACCCTAACCCTAACACCAACCCTAACCCTAATCCTAACCCTAACCCTAACCCTAACACCAACCCTAACCCTAACCCTAACCCTAACCCTAACACCAACCCTAACCCTAATCCTAACCCTAACCCTAACCCTAACACCAACCCTAACCCTAACCCTAACACCAACCCTAACCCTAACCCTAACCCTATGCCTAACACGAACCCTAACCCTAACCCTAACCCTAACACTAACCCTAACCCTAACCCTAACCCTAACACCAACCCTAACCCTAACCCTAACCCTAACCCTAACCCTATACCTAACACCAACCCTAACCCTAACCCTAACCCTAACACCAACCCTAACACTAACCCTAACCCTAACCCTAACCCTAACACCAACCCTAACCCTAATCCTAACCCTAAAACTAACCCTAACCCTAACACCAACCCTAACCCTAACCCTAACACTAACCCTAACCCTAAACCTAACACCAACCCTAACCCTAACCCTAACCCTAACCATAACACCAAACCTAACCCTAACCCTAACCCTAAACCCTAATCCTAACCCTAACCCTAACCCTAACAATAACACTAACCCTAACCCTAACCCTAACCCTAACCCTAACCCCAACCCTAACCCTAACCCTAACCCTAATCCTAACCCTATACCTAACACCAACCCTAACCCTAACCCTAACCCTAACCCTAACTCTAACCCTAACACCAAACCTAACCCTAACCCTAAACCTAACACCAACCCTAACCCTAACCCTAACCTTAACACCAACCCTTACCCTAACCCTAACCCTAAACCCTAATCCTAACCCTAACCCTAACCCTATGACTAACACGAACCCTAACCCTAAACCTAACCCTAACCCTAACACCAACCCTAACCCTAACCCTAACCCTAACCCTATACCTAACACCAACCCTAACACTAACCCTAACCCTAACCCTAACACCAACCCTAACCCTAACCCTAACCCTAACCATAACCCTAACACCAACTCTAACCCTAACCCTAACACCAACACTAACCCTAATCCTAACCCTAACCCTAACCCTAACACCAACCCTAACCCTAACCCTAACCCTAACCCTAACCCTAACACCAACCCTAACCCTAACCCTAACCCTAACCCTAACCCTATGCCTAACACGAACCCTAACCCTAACCCTAACCCTAACCCTAACACCAACCCTAACCCTAACCCTAACCCTAAACCTAAACCTAACACCAACCCTAACCCTAACCCAAACCCTAACCCTAACACCAACCCTAACCCTAACCCTAACACTAACCCTAACCCTAACACCAACCCTAACCCTAACCCTAACCCTAACCCTAACACCAACCCTAACCCTAACCCTAACCCTAACTCTAACCCTAACCCTAACCCTAACACCAACCCTAACCCTAACCCTAACCCTAACACAAATCCTAAACCTAATCCTAACCCTAACCCTAACCCTAACCCTAACCCTAACCCTAACACCAACCCTAATCCTAACCCTAACCCTAACACCAACCCTAACCCTAATCCTAACCCTAACCCTAACCCTAACACCAACCCTAACCCTAACCCTAACCCTAACACCAACCCTAACCCTAACCCTAACCCTATGCCTAACACGAACCCTAACCCTAAACCTAACCCTAACCCTAACACCAACCCTAACCCTAACCCTAACCCTAACCGTAACCCTAACCCTAACCCTAAACCTAAACCTAACACCAACCCTAACCCTAACCCTAACCCTAACCCTAACACCAACCCTAACCCTAACCCTAACCCTAAACCCTAATCCTAACCCTAACCCTAACCCTAACCCTAACAAGGGCAAGGGGTACTGGTCAGCGACGGGCAAGTTCTAGGCCTCGGACTAGAAGGAGCCATGGGCGTTGGACTAGGGCCCGAGCTAGGTCTAGTGAGAGCGGTAGGCGTAGCGCTGGGGTAGGCATAGGGCAAGGGGTGGGTGTCGAGGTAAACCTCGGAGTAGGCCTAGGGCCAGGAGTGGGAGCTGTGGATAGTGGTAGGGTTGGGGGTGGGCCTATGGGTAGGGGGAGCTGTAGGGCCAGGGGTAGTGGTAGGACCAGAGGTAGTGCTAGGCGTAGGCCTAGGGCGAGGGGTAGTGCTCGGGGTAGGGTTAGTTGAAGGGCTAGTGTTTGGCAGAGGCCCACGGGCAGAGTTAGGGTTAGGGCTCATGTTAAGCCTAGGACTAGTGGTAGTGGTAGGGGTTGGCCGAGGACTAGGGGTAGGTGTCACGAAATGGCTCCGGGTAGTCCTAAAACTCAGAACGGATGTAGGGCTGATTAGGGTGTGGCTAATGGTGGGTCCAGGGTGATTTCGTAGGACACGGGTTAGTGCTCTGGCTATAGGTAGGGCAAAATGTACCGGTTGGCGACGGGCAACTGCTAGGCTTCGGACTACAGTGAGCACTGGGCGTTGGTCTAGGGCCCGAGGTAGGGCTAGTGGGAGCCGTAGGCGTAGCGCTGGAATAGGCAAAGGGCAAGGGGTGGGTGTCGGGGAAAACCTCGGAGTAGGCCTAGGACCAGGAGTGGGAGCTGTGGCTAGGGGTAGGGATGGGGGTGGGCCTATGGGTAGGGGGAGCTGTAGGGACAGGGGTAGGGGTAGGACCAGAGGTAGTGCTAGGCGTAGGCCTAGGGCGAGGGGTAGTGCTCGGGGTAACCTAACCCTAACCCTAACACTAACCCTAACCCTAACCCTAACCCTAACACCAACCCTAACCCTAACCCTAACCCTAACCCTAACCCTAACACCAACCCT
>NW_027668941.1:10000-57500 GCF_964194185.1 Rhinolophus hipposideros | reverse complement strand
ACACCAACCCTAACCCTAACCCTAACCCTAACCCTAACACCAACCCTAACCCTAACCCTAACCCTAACCCTAACCATAACCCTAACACCAACTCTAACCCTAACCCTAACCCTAACCCTAACACCAACACTAACCCTAATCCTAACCCTAACCCTAACCCTAACACCAACCCTAACCCTAACCCTAACCCTAACCCTAACACCAACCCTAACCCTAACCCTAACCCTAACCCTAACCCTATGCCTAACACGAACCCTAACCCTAACCCTAACCCTAACCCTAACACCAACCCTAACCCTAACCCTAACCCTAAACCTAAACCTAACACCAACCCTAACCCTAACCCAAACCCTAACCCTAACACCAACCCTAACCCTAACCCTAACCCTAACCCTAACCCTAACACCAACCCTAACCCTAACCCTAACCCTAACTGTAACCCTAACCCTAACCCTAACACCAACCCTAACCCTAACCCTAACCCTAACACAAATCCTAACCCTAATCCTAATCCTAACCCTAACCCTAACCCTAAACCTAACCCTAACTCTAACACCAACCCTAACCCTAACCCTAACCCTAACACCAACCCTAACCCTAAAACTAACCTTAACACCAACCCTTACCCTAACCCTAACCCTAAACCCTAATCCTAACCCTAACCCTAACCCTAACCCTAACCCTATGACTAACACGAACCCTAACCCTAAACCTAACCCTAACCCTAACACCAACCCTAACCCTAACCCTAACCCTAACCCTAACCCTATACCTAACACCAACCCTAACCCTAACCCTAACCCTAACACCAACCCTAACCCTAACCCTAACCCTAACCCTAACCATAACCCTAACACCAACTCTAACCCTAACCCTAACCCTAACTCTAACACCAACACTAACCCTAATCCTAACCCTAACCCTAACCCTAATCCTAACCCTAACCCTAACCCTAACCCTAACCCTATGACTAACACGAACCCTAACCCTAAACCTAACCCTAACCCTAACACCAACCCTAACCCTAACCCTAACCCTAACCCTAACCCTATACCTAACACCAACCCTAACCCTAACCCTAACCCTAACCCTAACACCAACCCTAACCCTAACCCTAACCCTAACCCTAACCCTAACCATAACCCTAACACCAACTCTAACCCTAACCCTAACCCTAACACCAACACTAACCCTAATCCTAACCCTAACCCTAACCCTAACACCAACCCTAACCCTAACCCTAACCCTAACCCTAACACCAACCCTAACCTTAACCCTAACCCTAACCCTAACCCTATGCCTAACACGAACCCTAACCCTAACCCTAACCCTAACCCTAACACCAACCGTAACCCTAACCCTAACCCTAAACCTAAACCTAACACCAACCCTAACCCTAACCCAAACCCTAACCCTAACACCAACCCTAACCCTAACCCTAACCCTAACCCTAACCCTAACACCAACCCTAACCCTAACCCTAACCCTAACCCTAACCCTAACACAAATCCTAACCCTAATCCTAACCCTAACCCTAACCCTAACCCTAACCCTAACTCTAACACCAACCCTAACCCTAACCCTAACCCTAACACCAACCCTAACCCTAATCCTAACCCTAACCCTAAACCTAACACCAACCCTAACCCTAACCCTAACACCAACCCTAACCCTAACCCTAACCCTATGCCTAACACGAACCCTAACCCTAACCCTAACCCTAACCCTAACACCAACCCTAACCCTAACCCTAACCCTAAACCTAAACCTAAAACCAACCCTAACCCTAACCCAAACCCTAACCCTAACACCAACCCTAACCCTAACACTAACCCTAACCCTAACCCTAACACCAACCCTAACCCTAACCATAACCCTAACTCTAACCCTAACCCTAACCCTAACACCAACCCTAACCCTAACCCTAACCCTAACCCTAACACAAATCCTAACCCTAATCCTAACCCTAACCCTAACCCTAACCCTAACCCTAACACCAACCCTAACCCTAACCCTAACCCTAACACCAACCCTAACCCTAACCCTAACCCTAACACCAACCCTAACCCTAATCCTAACCCTAACCCTAAACCTAACACCAACCCTAACCCTAACCCTAACACCAACCCTAACCCTAACCCTAACCCTATGCCTAACACGAACCCTAACCCTAACCCTAACCCTAACCCTAACACCAACCCTAACCCTAACCCTAACCCTAAACCTAAACCTAAAACCAACCCTAACCCTAACCCAAACCCTAACCCTAACACCAACCCTAACCCTAACACTAACCCTAACCCTAACCCCAACACCAACCCTAACCCTAACCATAACCCTAACTCTAACCCTAACCCTAACCCTAACACCAACCCTAACCCTAACCCTAACCCTAACCCTAACACAAATCCTAACCCTAATCCTAACCCTAACCCTAACCCTAACCCTAACACCAACCCTAACCCTAACCCTAACCCTAACACCAACCCTAACCCTAATCCTAACCCTAACCCTAACCCTAACACCAACCCTAACCCTAACCCTAACCCTAACACCAACCCTAACCCTAACCCTAACACTATGCCTAACACGAACCCTAACCCTAAACCTAACCCTAACCCTAACACCAACCCTAACCCTAACCCTAACCCTAACCGTAACCCTAACCCTAACCCTAAACCTAAACCTAACACCAACCCTAACCCTAACCCTAACCCTAACCCTAACACCAACCCTAACCCTAACCCTAAACCCTAATCCTAACCCTAACCCTAACCCTAACCCTAACAAGGGCAAGGGGTACTGGTCAGCGACGGGCAAGTTCTAGGCCTCGGACTAGAAGGAGCCATGGGCGTTGGACTAGGGCCCGAGCTAGGGCTAGTGAGAGCGGTAGGAGTAGCGCTGGGGTAGGCATAGGGCAAGGGGTGGGTGTCGAGGTAAACCTCGGAGTAGGCCTAGGGCCAGGAGTGGGAGCTGTGGATAGTGGTAGGGTTGGGGGTGGGCCTATGGGTAGGGGGAGCTGTAGGGCCAGGGGTAGTGGTAGGACCAGAGGTAGTGCTAGTCGTAGGCCTAGGGCGAGGGTAGTGCTCGGGGTAGGGTTAGTTGAAGGGCTAGTGTTTGGCAGAGGCCCACGGGCAGAGTTAGGGTTAGGGCTCATGTTAAGCCTAGGACTAGTGGTAGTGGTAGGGGTTGGCCGAGGACTAGGGGTAGGTGTCACGAAATGGCTCCGGGTAGTCCTAAAACTCCGAACGGATGTAGGGCTGATTAGGGTGTGGCTAATGGTGGGTCCAGGGTGATTTCGTAGGACACGGGTTAGTGCTCTGGCTATAGGTAGGGCAAAATGTACCGGTTGGCGACGGGCAACTGCTAGGCTTCGGACTACAGTGAGCACTGGGCGTTGGTCTAGGGCCCGAGGTAGGGCTAGTGGGAGCCGTAGGCGTAGCGCTGGAATAGGCAAAGGGCAAGGGGTGGGTGTCGGGGAAAACCTCGGAGTAGGCCTAGGACCAGGAGTGGGAGCTGTGGCTAGGGGTAGGGATGGGGGTGGGCCTATGGGTAGGGGGAGCTGTAGGGACAGGGGTAGGGGTAGGACCAGAGGTAGTGCTAGGCGTAGGCCTAGGGCGAGGGGTAGTGCTCGGGGTAACCTAACCCTAACCCTAACACTAACCCTAACCCTAACCCTAACCCTAACCCTAACACCAACCCTAACCCTAACCCTAACCCTAACCCTAACCCTAACACCAACCCTAACCCTAACCCTAACCCTAACCCTAACACAAATCCTAACCCTAATCCTAACCTTAACCCTAACCCTAACCCTAACCCTAACCCTAACCCTAACCCTAACACCAACCCTAACCCTAACCCTAACCCTAACACCAACCCTAACCCTAACCATAACCCTAACTCTAACCCTAACCCTAACCCTAACACCAACCCTAACCCTAACCCTAACCCTAACCCTAACACCAACCCTAACCCTAACCCTAACCCTAACTCTAACCCTAACCCTAACCCTAACACCAACCCTAACCCTAACCCTAACCCTAACCCTAACACCAACCCTAACCCTAACCCTAACCCTAACCCTATGCCTAACACCAACACTAACCCTAACCCTAACCCTAACCCTAACACCAACCCTAACCCTAATCCTAACCCTAACCCTAACCCTAACCCTAACACTAACCCTAACCCTAACCCTAACCCTAACACCAACCCTAACCCTAACCCTAACCCTAACCCTAACCCTATACCTAACACCAACCCTAACCCTAACCCTAACCCTAACACCAACCCTAACACTAACCCTAACCCTAACCCTAACCCTAAAACCAACCCTAACCTTAATCCTAACCCTAACCCTAACCCTAACCCTAACACCAACCCTAACCCTAACCCTAACCCTAACCCTAACCCTAAACCTAACACCAACCCTAACCCTAACCCTAACCCTAACCATAACACCAAACCTAACCCTAACACTAACCCTAAACCCTAATCCTAACCCTAACCCTAACCCTAACAATAACACTAACCCTAACCCTAACCCTAACCCTAACACCAACCCTAACCCTAACCCTAAACCTAACACCAACCCTAACCCTAACCCTAACCTTAACACCAACCCTTACCCTAACCCTAAACCTAAACCCTAATCCTAACCCTAACCCTAACCCTAACCCTAACCCTATGACTAACACGAACCCTAAACCTAAACCTAACCCTAACCCTAACACCAACCCTAACCCTAACCCTAACCCTAACCCTAACCCTATACCTAACACCAACCCTAACCCTAACCCTAACCCTAACCCTAACACCAACCCTAACCCTAACCCTAACCCTAACCCTAACCATAACCCTAACACCAACTCTAACCCTAACCCTAACCCTAACCCTAACACCAACACTAACCCTAATCCTAACCCTAACCCTAACCCTAACACCAACCCTAACCCTAACCCTAACCCTAACCCTAACACCAACCCTAACCCTAACCCTAACCCTAACCCTAACCCTATGCCTAACACGAACTTTAACCCTAACCCTAACCCTAACCCTAACACCAACCCTAACCCTAACCCTAACCCTAAACCTAAACCTAACACCAACCCTAACCCTAACCCAAACCCTAACCCTAACACCAACCCTAACCCTAACCCTAACCCTAACCCTAACACCAACCCTAACCCTAACCCTAACCCTAACTGTAACCCTAACCCTAACCCTAACACCAACCCTAACCCTAACCCTAACCCTAACCCTAACACAAATCCTAACCCTAATCCTAACCCTAACCCTAACCCTAACCCTAACCCTAACCCTAACTCTAACACCAACCCTAACCCTAACCCTAACCCTAACTCCAACCCTAACCCTAATCCTAACCCTAACCCTAACCCTAACACCAACCCTAACCCTAACCCTAACACCAACCCTAACCCTAACCCTAACCCTATGCCTAACACGAACCCTAACCCTAACCCTAACCCTAACCCTAACACCAACCCTAACCCTAACCCTAACCCTAAACCTAAACCTAAAACCAACCCTAACCCTAACCCAAACCCTAACCCTAACACCAACCCTAACCCTAACCCTAACCCTAACCCTAACCCTAACACCAACCCTAACCCTAACCCTAACCCTAACTCTAACCCTAACCCTAACCCTAACACCAACCCTAACCCTAACCCTAACCCTAACCCTAACACAAATCCTAACCCTAATCCTAACCCTAACCCTAACCCTAACCCTAACCCTAACCCTAACACCAACCCTAACCCTAACCCTAACCCTAACACCAACCCTAACCCCAATCCTAACCCTAACCCTAACCCTAACACCAACCCTAACCCTAACCCTAACCCTAACACCAACCCTAACCCTAACCCTAACCCTATGCCTAACACGAACCCTAACCCTAAACCTAACCCTAACCCTAACACCAACCCTAACCCTAACCCTAACCCTAACCGTAACCCTAACCCTAACCCTAAACCTAAACCTAACCCTAACCCTAACCCTAACCCTAACACCAACCCTAACCCTAACCCTAACCCTAACCCTAACCCTAACACAAATCCTAACCCTAATCCTAACCCTAACCCTAACCCTAACCCTAACCCTAACACCAACCCTAACCCTAACCCTAACCCTAACACCAACCCTAACCCTAACCCTAACCCTAACACCAACCCTAACCCTAATCCTAACCCTAACCCTAAACCTAACACCAACCCTAACCCTAACCCTAACACCAACCCTAACCCTAACCCTAACCCTATGCCTAACACGAACCCTAACCCTAACCCTAACCCTAACCCTAACACCAACCCTAACCCTAACCCTAACCCTAAACCTAAACCTAAAACCAACCCTAACCCTAACCCAAACCCTAACCCTAACACCAACCCTAACCCTAACACTAACCCTAACCCTAACCCCAACACCAACCCTAACCCTAACCATAACCCTAACTCTAACCCTAACCCTAACCCTAACACCAACCCTAACCCTAACCCTAACCCTAACCCTAACACAAATCCTAACCCTAATCCTAACCCTAACCCTAACCCTAACCCTAACACCAACCCTAACCCTAACCCTAACCCTAACACCAACCCTAACCCTAATCCTAACCCTAACCCTAACCCTAACACCAACCCTAACCCTAACCCTAACCCTAACACCAACCCTAACCCTAACCCTAACACTATGCCTAACACGAACCCTAACCCTAAACCTAACCCTAACCCTAACACCAACCCTAACCCTAACCCTAACCCTAACCGTAACCCTAACCCTAACCCTAAACCTAAACCTAACACCAACCCTAACCCTAACCCTAACCCTAACCCTAACACCAACCCTAACCCTAACCCTAAACCCTAATCCTAACCCTAACCCTAACCCTAACCCTAACAAGGGCAAGGGGTACTGGTCAGCGACGGGCAAGTTCTAGGCCTCGGACTAGAAGGAGCCATGGGCGTTGGACTAGGGCCCGAGCTAGGGCTAGTGAGAGCGGTAGGAGTAGCGCTGGGGTAGGCATAGGGCAAGGGGTGGGTGTCGAGGTAAACCTCGGAGTAGGCCTAGGGCCAGGAGTGGGAGCTGTGGATAGTGGTAGGGTTGGGGGTGGGCCTATGGGTAGGGGGAGCTGTAGGGCCAGGGGTAGTGGTAGGACCAGAGGTAGTGCTAGTCGTAGGCCTAGGGCGAGGGTAGTGCTCGGGGTAGGGTTAGTTGAAGGGCTAGTGTTTGGCAGAGGCCCACGGGCAGAGTTAGGGTTAGGGCTCATGTTAAGCCTAGGACTAGTGGTAGTGGTAGGGGTTGGCCGAGGACTAGGGGTAGGTGTCACGAAATGGCTCCGGGTAGTCCTAAAACTCCGAACGGATGTAGGGCTGATTAGGGTGTGGCTAATGGTGGGTCCAGGGTGATTTCGTAGGACACGGGTTAGTGCTCTGGCTATAGGTAGGGCAAAATGTACCGGTTGGCGACGGGCAACTGCTAGGCTTCGGACTACAGTGAGCACTGGGCGTTGGTCTAGGGCCCGAGGTAGGGCTAGTGGGAGCCGTAGGCGTAGCGCTGGAATAGGCAAAGGGCAAGGGGTGGGTGTCGGGGAAAACCTCGGAGTAGGCCTAGGACCAGGAGTGGGAGCTGTGGCTAGGGGTAGGGATGGGGGTGGGCCTATGGGTAGGGGGAGCTGTAGGGACAGGGGTAGGGGTAGGACCAGAGGTAGTGCTAGGCGTAGGCCTAGGGCGAGGGGTAGTGCTCGGGGTAACCTAACCCTAACCCTAACACTAACCCTAACCCTAACCCTAACCCTAACCCTAACACCAACCCTAACCCTAACCCTAACCCTAACCCTAACCCTAACACCAACCCTAACCCTAACCCTAACCCTAACCCTAACACAAATCCTAACCCTAATCCTAACCTTAACCCTAACCCTAACCCTAACCCTAACCCTAACCCTAACCCTAACACCAACCCTAACCCTAACCCTAACCCTAACACCAACCCTAACCCTAACCATAACCCTAACTCTAACCCTAACCCTAACCCTAACACCAACCCTAACCCTAACCCTAACCCTAACCCTAACACCAACCCTAACCCTAACCCTAACCCTAACTCTAACCCTAACCCTAACCCTAACACCAACCCTAACCCTAACCCTAACCCTAACCCTAACACCAACCCTAACCCTAACCCTAACCCTAACCCTATGCCTAACACCAACACTAACCCTAACCCTAACCCTAACCCTAACACCAACCCTAACCCTAATCCTAACCCTAACCCTAACCCTAACCCTAACACTAACCCTAACCCTAACCCTAACCCTAACACCAACCCTAACCCTAACCCTAACCCTAACCCTAACCCTATACCTAACACCAACCCTAACCCTAACCCTAACCCTAACACCAACCCTAACACTAACCCTAACCCTAACCCTAACCCTAACCCTAAAACCAACCCTAACCTTAATCCTAACCCTAACCCTAACCCTAACCCTAACACCAACCCTAACCCTAACCCTAACCCTAACCCTAACCCTAAACCTAACACCAACCCTAACCCTAACCCTAACCCTAACCATAACACCAAACCTAACCCTAACACTAACCCTAAACCCTAATCCTAACCCTAACCCTAACCCTAACAATAACACTAACCCTAACCCTAACCCTAACCCTAACACCAACCCTAACCCTAACCCTAAACCTAACACCAACCCTAACCCTAACCCTAACCTTAACACCAACCCTTACCCTAACCCTAAACCTAAACCCTAATCCTAACCCTAACCCTAACCCTAACCCTAACCCTATGACTAACACGAACCCTAAACCTAAACCTAACCCTAACCCTAACACCAACCCTAACCCTAACCCTAACCCTAACCCTAACCCTATACCTAACACCAACCCTAACCCTAACCCTAACCCTAACCCTAACACCAACCCTAACCCTAACCCTAACCCTAACCCTAACCATAACCCTAACACCAACTCTAACCCTAACCCTAACCCTAACCCTAACACCAACACTAACCCTAATCCTAACCCTAACCCTAACCCTAACACCAACCCTAACCCTAACCCTAACCCTAACCCTAACACCAACCCTAACCCTAACCCTAACCCTAACCCTAACCCTATGCCTAACACGAACTTTAACCCTAACCCTAACCCTAACCCTAACACCAACCCTAACCCTAACCCTAACCCTAAACCTAAACCTAACACCAACCCTAACCCTAACCCAAACCCTAACCCTAACACCAACCCTAACCCTAACCCTAACCCTAACCCTAACACCAACCCTAACCCTAACCCTAACCCTAACTGTAACCCTAACCCTAACCCTAACACCAACCCTAACCCTAACCCTAACCCTAACCCTAACACAAATCCTAACCCTAATCCTAACCCTAACCCTAACCCTAACCCTAACCCTAACCCTAACTCTAACACCAACCCTAACCCTAACCCTAACCCTAACTCCAACCCTAACCCTAATCCTAACCCTAACCCTAACCCTAACACCAACCCTAACCCTAACCCTAACACCAACCCTAACCCTAACCCTAACCCTATGCCTAACACGAACCCTAACCCTAACCCTAACCCTAACCCTAACACCAACCCTAACCCTAACCCTAACCCTAAACCTAAACCTAAAACCAACCCTAACCCTAACCCAAACCCTAACCCTAACACCAACCCTAACCCTAACCCTAACCCTAACCCTAACCCTAACACCAACCCTAACCCTAACCCTAACCCTAACTCTAACCCTAACCCTAACCCTAACACCAACCCTAACCCTAACCCTAACCCTAACCCTAACACAAATCCTAACCCTAATCCTAACCCTAACCCTAACCCTAACCCTAACCCTAACCCTAACACCAACCCTAACCCTAACCCTAACCCTAACACCAACCCTAACCCCAATCCTAACCCTAACCCTAACCCTAACACCAACCCTAACCCTAACCCTAACCCTAACACCAACCCTAACCCTAACCCTAACCCTATGCCTAACACGAACCCTAACCCTAAACCTAACCCTAACCCTAACACCAACCCTAACCCTAACCCTAACCCTAACCGTAACCCTAACCCTAACCCTAAACCTAAACCTAACACCAACCCTAACCCTAACCCTAACCCTAACCCTAACACCAACCCTAACCCTAACCCTAACCCTAAACCCTAATCCTAACCCTAACCCTAACCCTAACCCTAACAAGGGCAAGGGGTACTGGTCAGCGACGGGCAAGTTCTAGGCCTCGGACTAGAAGGAGCCATGGGCGTTGGACTAGGGCCCGAGCTAGGGCTAGTGAGAGCGGTAGGCGTAGCGCTGGGGTAGGCATAGGGCAAGGGGTGGGTGTCGAGGTAAACCTCGGAGTAGGCCTAGGGCCAGGAGTGGGAGCTGTGGATAGTGGTAGGGTTGGGGGTGGGCCTATGGGTAGGGGGAGCTGTAGGGCCAGGGGTAGTGGTAGGACCAGAGGTAGTGATAGGCGTAGGCCTAGGGCGAGGGGTAGTGCTCGGGGTAGGGTTAGTTGAAGGGCTAGTGTTTGGCAGAAGCCCACGGGCAGAGTTAGGGTTAGGGCTCATGTTAAGCCTAGGACTAGTGGTAGTGGTAGGGGTTGGCCGAGGACTAGGGGTAGGTGTCACGAAATGGCTCCGGGTAGTCCTAAAACTCCGAACGGATGTAGGGCTGATTAGGGTGTGGCTAATGGTGGGTCCAGGGTGATTTCGTAGGACACGGGTTAGTGCTCTGGCTATAGGTAGGGCAAAATGTACCGGTTGGCGACGGGCAACTGCTAATCTTCGGACTACAGTGAGCACTGGGCGTTGGTCTAGGGCCCGAGGTAGGGCTAGTGGGAGCCGTAGGCGTAGCGCTGGAATAGGCAAAGGGCAAGGGGTGGGTGTCGGGGAAAACCTCGGAGTAGGCCTAGGATCAGGAGTGGGAGCTGTGGCTAGGGGTAGGGATGGGGGTGGGCCTATGGGTAGGGGGAGCTGTAGGGACAGGGGTAGGGGTAGGACCAGAGGTAGTGCTAGGCGTAGGCCTAGGGCGAGGGGTAGTGCTCGGGGTAACCTAACCCTAACACTAACACTAACCCTAACCCTAACCCTAACCCTAACACCAACCCTAACCCTAACCCTAACCCTAACCCTAACCCTAACACCAACCCTAACCCTAACCCTAACCCTAACCCTAACACAAATCCTAACCCTAATCCTAACCCTAACCCTAACCCTAACCCTAACCCTAACCCTAACCCTAACCCTAACACCAACCCTAACCCTAACCCTAACCCTAACACCAACCCTAACCCTAAAACTAACCCTAACCCTAACCCTAACACCAACCCTAACCCTAACCCTAACCCTAACCCTAACACCAACCCTAACCCTAACCCTAACCCTAATCCTAACCCTATGCCTAACACCAACCCTAACCCTAAACCTAACCCTAACCCTAACACCAACCCTAACCCTAATCCTAACCCTAACCCTAACCCTAAACCTAAGAGTAACCCTAACCCTAACCCTAACACCAACCCTAACCCTAACCCTAACCCTAACTTTATACCTACACCAACCCTAACCCTAACCCTACCCTAACCCTAACCCTAACCCAACCCTAACCCTACCCTAACCCTAAACCTAAACCTAACACCACCCTAACCCTAACCCTAACCCTAACCCTAACACCAACCCTAACACTAACCCTAACCCTAACCCTAACCCTAACACCAACCCTAACCCTAATCCTAACCCTAACCCTAACCCTAACCCTAACCGTAACCCTAACTCCAACACCTAACCTAACCCTAACCCTAACCCTAAACCTAACACCAACCCTAACCCTAACCCTAACCCTAACCATAACACCAAACCTAACCCTAACCCTAACCCTAAACCCTAATCCTAACCCTAACCCTAACCCTAACACTAAAACTAACCCTAACCCTAACCCTAACCCTAACCCCAACCCTAACCCTAACACTAACCCTAATCCTAACCCTATACCTAACACCAATCCTAACCCTAACCCTAACCCTAACCCTAACCCTAACACCAACCCTAAACCTAACCCTAAACCTAACACCAACCCTAACCCTAACCCTAACCTTAACACCAACCCTTACCCTAACCCTAACCCTAAACCCTAATCCTAACCTTAACCCTAACCCTAACCCTAACCCTATGACTAACACGAACCCTAACCCTAAACCTAACCCTAAACCTAACACCAACCCTAACCCTAACCCTAACCCTAACCCTAACCCTATACCTAACACCAACCCTAACCCTAACCCTAACCCTAACCCTAACACCAACCCTAACCCTAACCCTAACCCTAACCATAACCCTAACACCAACCCTAACCCTAACCCTAACCCTAACCCTAACACCAACACTAACCCTAATCCTAACCCTAACCCTAACCCCTAACACCAACCCTAACCCTAACCCTAACCCTAACCCTAACACCAACCCTAACCCTAACCCTAACCCTAACCCTAACCCTATGCCTAAAACGAACCCTAACCCTAACCCTAACCCTAACCCTAACACCACCCTAACCCTAACCCTAACCCTAAACCTAAACCTAACACCAACCCTAACCCTAACCCAAACCCTAACCCTAACACCAACCCTAACCCTAACCCTAACCCTAACCCTAACCCTAACACCAACCCTAACCCTAACCCTAACCCTAACTCTAACCCTAACCCTAACCCTAACACCAACCCTAACCCTAACCCTAACCCTAACCCTAACACAAAATCCTAACCCTAATCCTAACCCTAACCCTAACCCTAACCCTAACCCTAACACCAACCCTAACCCTAACCCTAACCCTAACACCAACCCTAACCCTAATCCTAACCCTAACCCTAACCCTAACACCAACCCTAACCCTAACCCTAACACCAACCCTAACCCTAACCCTAACCCTAACCCTATACCTAACACCAACCCTAACCCTAACCCTAACCCTAACCCTAACACCAACCCTAACCCTAACCCTAACCCTAACCCTAACACCAACCCTAAACCTAAACCTAACCCTAACCCTAACACCAACCCTAACCCTAATCCTAACCCTAACCCTAACCCTAACACCAACCCTAACCCTAACCCTAACCCTAACCCTAACACCAACCTAACCTAACCCTAACCCGAACCCTAACCCTATGCCTAACACGAACCCTAACCCTAACCCTAACCCTAACACCAACCCTAACCCTAACCCTAACCCTAACCCTAAACCTAACACCAACCCTAACCCTAACCCAAACACTAACCCTAACACCAACCCTAACCCTAAACCTAAACCTAATCCTAACACCAACCCTAACCCTAACCCTAACCCTAACTCTAACCCTAACCCTAACCCTAACACCAACCCTAACCCCTAACCCTAACCCTAACCCTAACACCAACCCTAACCCTAACCCTAACCCTAACTCTAACCCTAACCCTAACCCTAACACCAACCCTAACACTAACCCTACCCTAACCCTAACACCAACCCTAACCCTAACCCTAACCCTAACCCTATGCCTAACACCAACACTAACCCTAACCCTAACCCTAACCCTAACACCATCTCTAACCCTAATCCTAACCCTAACCCTAAACCCTAACCCTAACACTAACCCTAACCCTAACCCTAACCCTAACACCCACCTTAACCCTAACCCTAACCCTAACCCTAACCCTATACCTAACACCAACCCTAACCCTAACCCTAACCCTAACCCTAACACCAACCCTAACACTAACCCAAAACCCTAACCCTAACCCTAACACCAACCTAACCCTAATCCTAACCCTAACCCTAACCCTAACCCTAACCCTAACACCAACCCTAACCCTAACCCTAACCCTAACCCTAACCCTAACCCTAACCATAACACCAAACCTAACCCTAACCCTAACCCTAAACCCTAATCCTAACCCTAACCCTAACCCTAACAATAACACTAACCCTAACCCTAACCCTAACCCCAACCCTAACCCTAACCCTAACCCTAATCCTAACCCTATACCTAACACCAACCCTAACCCTAACCCTAACCCTAACCCTAACCCTAACACCAACCCTAACCCTAACCCTAAACCTAACACCAACCCTAACCCTAACCCTAACCCTAACCCTAACACCAACCCTAACCCTAACCCTAACCCTAAACCTAACACTATGCCTAACACGAACCCTAACCCTAACCCTAACCCTAACCCTAACACCAACCCTAAACCTAAACCTAACCCTAACCCTAACACCAACCCTAACCCTAACCCTAACCCTAACCATAACCCTAACACCAACCCTAACCCTAACCCTAACCCTAACCCTAACACCAACACTAACCCTAATCCTAACCCTAACCCTAACCCTAACACCAACCCTAACCCTAACCCTAACCCTAACCCTAACACCAACCCTAACCCTAACCCTAACCCTAACCCTAACCCTATGCCTAAAACGAACCCTAACCCTAACCCTAACCCTAACCCTAACACCAACCCTAACCCTAACCCTAACCCTAAACCTAAACCTAACACCAACCCTAACCCTAACCCAAACCCTAACCCTAACACCAACCCTAACCCTAACCCTAACCCTAACCCTAACCCTAACACCAACCCTAACCCTAACCCTAACCCTAACTCTAACCCTAACCCTAACCCTAACACCAACCCTAACCCTAACCCTAACCCTAACCCTAACACAAATCCTAACCCTAATCCTAACCCTAACCCTAACCCTAACCCTAACCCTAACACCAACCCTAACCCTAACCCTAACCCTAACACCAACCCTAACCCTAATCCTAACCCTAACCCTAACCCTAACACCATGCCTAACCCTAACCCTAACACCAACCCTAACCCTAACCCTAACCCTAACCCTATACCTAACACCAACCCTAACCCTAACCCTAACCCTAACCCTAACACCAACCCTAACCCTAACCCTAACCCTAACACCAACCCTAAACCTAAACCTAACCCTAACCCTAACACCAACCCTAACCCTAATCCTAACCCTAACCCTAACCCTAACACCAACCCTAACCCTAACCCTAACCCTAACCCTAACACCAACCCTAACCCTAACCCTAACCCGAACCCTAACCCTATGCCTAACACGAACCCTAACCCTAACCCTAACCCTAACACCAACCCTAACCCTAACCCTAACCCTAACCCTAAACCTAACACCAACCCTAACCCTAACCCAAACACTAACCCTAACACCAACCCTAACCCTAAACCTAAACCTAACCCTAACACCAACCCTAACCCTAAACCTAACCCTAACTCTAACCCTAACCCTAACCCTAACACCAACCCTAACCCTAACCCTAACCCTAACCCTAACACCAACCCTAACCCTAACCCTAACCCTAACTCTAACCCTAACCCTAACCCTAACACCAACCCTAACCCTAACCCTAACCCTAACCCTAACACCAACCCTAACCCTAACCCTAACCCTAACCCTATGCCTAACACCAACACTAACCCTAACCCTAACCCTAAACCTAACACCATCTCTAACCCTAATCCTAACCCTAACCCTAACCCTAACCCTAACACTAACCCTAACCCTAACCCTAACCCTAACACCCACCTTAACCCTAACCCTAACCCTAACCCTAACCCTATACCTAACACCAACCCTAACCCTAACTCTAACCCTAACCCTAACACCAACCCTAACACTAACCCAAACCCTAACCCTAACCCTAACACCAACCCTAACCCTAATCCTAACCCTAACCCTAACCCTAACCCTAACACCAACCCTAACCCTAACCCTAACCCTAACCCTAACCCTAACCCTAACCATAACACCAAACCTAACCCTAACCCTAACCCTAAACCCTAATCCTAACCCTAACCCTAACCCTAACAATAACACTAACCCTAACCCTAACCCTAACCCCAACCCTAACCCTAACCCTAACCCTAATCCTAACCCTATACCTAACACCAACCCTAACCCTAACCCTAACCCTAACCCTAACCCTAACCCTAACACCAACCCTAACCCTAACCCTAAACCTAACACCAACCCTAACCCTAACCCTAACCTTAACACCAACCCTTACCCTAACCCTAACCCTAAACCCTAATCCTAACCCTAACCCTAACCCTAACCCTAACCCTAACCCTATGACTAACACGAACCCTAACCCTAAACCTAACCCTAACCCTAACACCAACCCTAACCCTAACCCTAAACCTAACTCTAACCCTATACCTAACACCAACCCTAACCCTAACCCTAACCCTAACCCTAACACCAACCCTAACCCTAACCCTAACCCTAACCCTAACCATAACCCTAACACCAACCCTAACCCTAACCCTAACCCTAACCCTAACACCAACACTAACCCTAATTTTAACCCTAACCCTAACCCTAACACCAACCCTAACCCTAACCCTAACCCTAACCCTAACACCAACCCTAACCCTAACCCTAACCCTAAACCTAACCCTATGCCTAACACGAACCCTAACCCTAACCCTAACCCTAACCCTAACACCAACCCTAAACCTAAACCTAACCCTAACCCTAACACCAACCCTAACCCTAACCCTAACCCTAACCCTAACACCAACCCTAACCCTAACCCTAACCCTAAACCTAAACCTAACACCAACCCTAACCCTAACCCAAACCCTAACCCTAACACCAACCCTAACCCTACCCCTAACCCTAACCCTAAACCTAACACCAACCCTAACCCTAACCCTAACCCTAACTCTAACCCTAACCCTAACCCTAACACCAACCCTAACCCTAACCCTAACCCTAACCCTAACCCTAACCCTAACACCAACCCTAACCCTAACCCTAACCCTAACACCAACCCTAACCCTAAAACTAACCCTAACCCTAACCCTAACACCAACCCTAACCCTAACCCTAACCCTAACCCTAACACCAACCCTAACCCTAACCCTAACCCTAACCCTAACCCTATGCCTAACACGAACCCTAACCCTAAACCTAACCCTAACCCTAACACCAACCCTAACCCTAATCCTAACCCTAACCCTAACCCTAACCCTAAGAGTAACCCTAACCCTAACCCTAACCCTAACACCAACCCTAACCCTAACCCTAACCCTAACTTTATACCTAACACCAACCCTAACCCTAACCCTAACCCTAACCCTAACCCTAACCCTAACCCTAAACCTAAACCTAACCCTAACCCTAACACCAACCCTAACCCTAATCCTAACCCTAACCCTAACCCTAACACCAACCCTAACCCTAACCCTAACCCTAACCCTAACACCAACCCTAACCCTAACCCTAACCCTAACTTTATACCTAACACCAACCCTAACCCTAACCCTAACCCTAACCCTAACCCTAACCCTAACCGTAACCCTAACCCTAACCCTAAACCTAAACCTAACACCAACCCTAACCCTAACCCTAACCCTAACCCTAACACCAATCCTAACCCTAACCCTAACCCTAAACCCTAATCCTAACCCTAACCCTAACCCTAACCCTAACCCTAACAAGGGCAAGTTGTACTGGTCAGCGACGGGCAAGTTCTAGGACTCGGACTAGAAGGAGCCATGGGCGTTGGTCTAGGGCCCGAGCTAGGGCTAGTGAGAGCGGTAGGCGTAGCGCTGGGGTAGGCATAGGGCAAGGGGTGGGTGTCGAGGTAAACCTCGGAGTAGGCCTAGGGCCAGGAGTGGGAGCTGTGGCTAGTGGTAGGGTTGGGGGTGGGCCTATGGGTAGGGGGAGCTGTAGGGCCAGGGGTAGTGGTAGGACCAGAGGTAGTGCTAGGCGTAGGCCTAGGGCGAGGGGTAGTGCTCGGGGTAGGGTTAGTTGAAGGGCTAGTGTTTGGCAGAGGCCCACGGGCAGTGTTAGGGTTAGGGCTCATGTTAAGCCTAGGACTAGTGGTAGTGGTAGGGGTTGGCCGAGGACTAGGGGTAGGTGTCACGAAATGGCTCCGGGTAGTCCTAGGACTCCGAACGGATGTAGGGCTGATTAGGGTGTGGCTAATGGTGGGTCCAGGGTGATTTCGTAGGACACGGGTTAGTGCTGTGGCTATAGGTAGGGCAAGGTGTACCGGTTGGCGACGGGCAAGTGCTAGGCTTCGGACTAGAGTGAGCACTGGGCGTTGGTCTAGGGCCCGAGGTAGGGCTAGTGGGAGCGGTAGGCGTAGCGCTGGGGTAGGCAAAGGGCAAGGGGTGGGTGTCGGGGTAAACCTCGGAGTAGGCCTAGGACCAGGAGTGGGAGCTGTGGCTAGGGGTAGGGATGGGGGTGGGCCTATGGGTAGGGGGAGCTGTAGGGACATGGGTAGGGGTAGGACCAGAGGTAGTGCTAGGCGTAGGCCTAGGGAGAGGGGTAGTGCTCGGGGTAACCTAACCCTAACCCTAACCCTAACCCTAACACTAACCCTAACCCTAACCCTATACCTAACACCAACCCTAACCCTAACCCTAACCCTAACCCTAACACCAACCCTAACACTAACCCTAACCCTAACCCTAACCCTAACACCAACCCTAACCCTAATCCTAACCCTAACCCTAACCCTAACCCTAACCCTAACCCTAACACCAACCCTAACCCTAACCCTAACCCTAACCCTAACCCTAAACCTAACACCAACCCTAACCCTAACCCTAACCCTAACCCTAACCCTAACCCTAGCACCAACCCTAACCCTAACCCTAACCCTAACCCTAACACCAACCCTAACCCTAACCCTAACCCTATGCCTAACACCAACACTAACCCTAACCCTAACCCTAACCCTAACCCTAACACCAACCCTAACCCTAATCCTAACCCTAACCCTAACCCTAACCCTAACACTAACCCTAACCCTAACCCTAACCCTAACACCCACCTTAACCCTAACCCTAACCCTAACCCTAACCCTATACCTAACACCAACCCTAACCCTAACCCTAACCCTAACCCTAACACCAACCCTAACACTAACCCAAACCCTAACCCTAACCCTAACACCAACCCTAACCCTAATCCTAACCCTAACCCTAACCCTAACCCCAACCCTAACCCTAACCCTAACCCTAACCGTAACCCTAACCCTAACCATAACACCAAACCTAACCCTAACCCTAACCCTAAACCCTAATCCTAACCCTAACCCTAACCCTAACAATAACACTAACCCTAACCCTAACCCTAACCCCAACCCTAACCCTAACCCTAACCCTAATCCTAACCCTATACCTAACACCAACCCTAACCCTAACCCTAACCCTAACCCTAACCCTAACACCAACCCTAACCCTAACCCTAAACCTAACACCAACCCTAACCCTAACCCTAACCTTAACACCAACCCTTACCCTAACCCTAACCCTAACACCAACCCTAACCCTAACCCTAACCCTAACCCTAACACCAACACTAACCCTAATCCTAACCCTAACCCTAACCCTAACACCAACCCTAACCCTAACCCTAACCCTAACCCTAACACCAACCCTAACCCTAACCCTAACCCTAACCCTAACCCTAACCCTATGCCTAACACGAACCCTAACCCTAACCCTAACCCTAACCCTAACACCAACCCTAACCCTAACCCTAACCCTAAACCTAAACCTAACACCAACCCTAACCCTAACCCAAACCCTAACCCTAACACCAACCCTAACCCTAACCCTAACCCTAACCCTAACACCAACCCTAACCCTAACCCTAACCCTAACTCTAACCCTAACCCTAACCCTAACACCAACCCTAACCCTAACCCTAACCCTAACCCTAACACAAATCCTAACCCTAACCCTAACCCTAACCCTAACCCTAACCCTAACACCAACCCTAACCCTAACCCTAACCCTAACACCAACTCTAACTCTAATCCTAACCCTAACCCTAACCCTAACACCAACCCTAACCCTAACCCTAACACCAACCCTAACCCTAACCCTAACCCTATGCCTAACACGAACCCTAACCCTAACCCTAACCCTAACCCTAACACCAACCCTAACCCTAACCCTAACCCTAAACCTAAACCTAAAACCAACCCTAACCCTAACCCAAACCCTAACCCTAACACCAACCCTAACCCTAACCCTAACCCTAACCCTAACCCTAACACCAACCCTAACCCTAACCCTAACCCTATCTCTAACCCTAACCCTAACCCTAACACCAACCCTAACCCTAACCCTAACCCTAACCCTAACACAAATCCTAACCCTAATCCTAACCCTAACCCTAACCCTAACCCTAACCCTAACCCTAACACCAACCCTAACCCTAACCCTAACCCTAACACCAACCCTAACCCTAATCCTAACCCTAACCCTAACCCTAACACCAACCCTAACCCTAACCCTAACCCTAACCCTAACACCAACCCTAACCCTAACCCTAACCCTATGCCTAACACGAACCCTAACCCTAAACCTAACCCTAACCCTAACACCAACCCTAACCCTAACCCTAACCCTAACACCAACCCTAACCCTAAACCTAAACCTAACACCAACCCTAACCCTAACCCTAACCTTAACCCTAACACCAACCCTAACCCTAACCCTAACCCTAAACCCTAATCCTAACCCTAACCCTAACCCTAACCCTAACAAGGGCAAGGGGTACTGGTCAGCGACGGGCAAGTTCTAGGCCTCGGACTAGAAGGAGCCATGGGCGTTGGTCTAGGGCCCGAGCTAGGGCTAGTGAGAGCGGTAGGCGTAGCGCTGGGGTAGGCATAGGGCAAGGGGTGGGTGTCGAGGTAAACCTCGGAGTAGGCCTAGGGCCAGGAGTGGGAGCTGTGGATAGTGGTAGGGTTGGGGGTGGGCCTATGGGTAGGGGGAGCTGTAGGGCCAGGGGTAGTGGTAGGACCAGAGGTAGTGCTAGGCGTAGGCCTAGGGCGAGGGGTAGTGCTCGGGGTAGGCTTAGTTGAAGGGCTAGTGTTTGGCAGAGGCCCACGGGCAGTGTTAGGGTTAGGGCTCATGTTAAGCCTAGGACTAGTGGTAGTGGTAGGGGTTGGCCGAGGACTAGGGGTAGGTGTCACGAAATGGCTCCGGGTAGTCCTAGGACTCCGAACGGATGTAGGGCTGATTAGGGTGTGGCTAATGGTGGGTCCAGGGTGATTTCGTAGGACACGGGTTAGTGCTGTGGCTATAGGTAGGGCAAGGTGTACCGGTTGGCGACGGGCAAGTGCTAGGCTTCGGACTAGAGTGAGCACTGGGCGTTGGTCTAGGGCCCGAGGTAGGGCTAGTGGGAGCGGTAGGCGTAGCGCTGGGGTAGGCAAAGGGCAAGGGGTGGGTGTCGGGGTAAACCTCGGAGTAGGCCTAGGACCAGGAGTGGGAGCTGTGGCTAGGGGTAGGGATGGGGGTGGGCCTATGGGTAGGGGGAGCTGTAGGGACATGGGTAGGGGTAGGACCAGAGGTAGTGCTAGGCGTAGGCCTAGGGAGAGGGGTAGTGCTCGGGGTAACCTAACCCTAACCCTAACCCTAACCCTAACACTAACCCTAACCCTAACCCTATACCTAACACCAACCCTAACCCTAACCCTAACCCTAACCCTAACACCAACCCTAACACTAACCCTAACCCTAACCCTAACCCTAACACCAACCCTAACCCTAATCCTAACCCTAACCCTAACCCTAACCCTAACCCTAACCCTAACACCAACCCTAACCCTAACCCTAACCCTAACCCTAAACCTAACACCAACCCTAACCCTAACCCTAACCCTAACCCTAACCCTAACCCTAACACCAACCCTAACCCTAACCCTAACCCTAACACCAACCCTAACCCTAACCCTAACCCTAACCCTAACCCTATGCCTAACACCAACACTAACCCTAACCCTAACCCTAACCCTAACACCAACCCTAACCCTAATCCTAACCCTAACCCTAACCCTAACCCTAACACTAACCCTAACCCTAACCCTAACCCTAACACCCACCTTAACCCTAACCCTAACCCTAACCCTAACCCTATACCTAACACCAACCCTAACCCTAACCCTAACCCTAACCCTAACACCAACCCTAACACTAACCCAAACCCTAACCCTAACCCTAACACCAACCCTAACCCTAATCCTAACCCTAACCCTAACCCTAACCCCAACCCTAACCCTAACCCTAACCCTAACCCTAACCCTAACCATAACACCAAACCTAACCCTAACCCTAACCCTAAACCCTAATCCTAACCCTAACCCTAACCCTAACAATAACACTAACCCTAACCCTAACCCTAACCCCAACCCTAACCCTAACCCTAACCCTAATCCTAACCCTATACCTAACACCAACCCTAACCCTAACCCTAACCCTAACCCTAACCCTAACACCAACCCTAACCCTAACCCTAAACCTAACACCAACCCTAACCCTAACCCTAACCTTAACACCAACCCTTACCCTAACCCTAACCCTAACACCAACCCTAACCCTAACCCTAACCCTAACCCTAACACCAACACTAACCCTAATCCTAACCCTAACCCTAACCCTAACACCAACCCTAACCCTAACCCTAACCCTAACCCTAACACCAACCCTAACCCTAACCCTAACCCTAACCCTAACCCTAACCCTATGCCTAACACGAACCCTAACCCTAACCCTAACCCTAACCCTAACACCAACCCTAACCCTAACCCTAACCCTAAACCTAAACCTAACACCAACCCTAACCCTAACCCAAACCCTAACCCTAACACCAACCCTAACCCTAACCCTAACCCTAACCCTAACACCAACCCTAACCCTAACCCTAACCCTAACTCTAACTTTAACCCTAACCCTAACACCAACCCTAACCCTAACCCTAACCCTAACCCTAACACAAATCCTAAACCTAACCCTAACCCTAACCCTAACCCTAACACCAACCCTAACCCTAACCCTATCCCTAACACCAACTCTAATTCTAATCCTAACCCTAACCCTAACCCTAACACCAACCCTAACCCTAACCCTAACACTAACCCTAACCCTAACCCTAACCCTAACACCAACCCTAACCCTAACCCTATCCCTAACACCAACTCTAATTCTAATCCTAACCCTAACCCTAACCCTAACACTAACCCTAACCCTAACCCTAACACTAACCCTAACCCTAACCCTAACCCTAACACCAACCCTAACCCTAACCCTAAACCTAACCCTATGCCTAACACCAACCCTAACCCTAACCCTAACCCTAACCGTAACACCAACCCTAACCCTAACCCTAACCCTAACCCTAACCCTAACACCAACCCTAAACCTAAACCTAACCCTAACCCTAACACCAACCCTAACCCTAACCCTAACCCTAACCCTAACACCAACCCTAACCCTAACCCTAACCCTAAACCTAAACCTAACACCAACCCTAACCCTAACCCAAACCCTAACCCTAACACCAACCCTAACCCTAACCCTAACCCTAACCCTAAACCTAACACCAACCCTTACCCTAACCCTAACCCTAACTCTAACCCTAACCCTAACCCTAACACCAACCCTAACCCTAACCCTAACCCTAACCCTAACACAAATCCTAACCCTAATCCTAACCCTAACCCTAACCCTAACCCTAACCCTAACCCTAACCCTAACCCTAACACCAACCCTAACCCTAACCCTAACCCTAACACCAACCCTAACCCTAAAACTAACCCTAAACCTAACCCTAACACCAACCCTAACCCTAACCCTAACCCTAACCCTAACACCAACCCTAACCCTAACCCTAACCCTAACCCTAACCCTAACCCTATGCCTAACAAGAACCCTAACCCTAAACCTAACCCTAACCCTAACACCAACCCTAACCCTAATCCTAACCCTAACCCTAACCCTAACCCTAAGAGTAACCCTAACCCTAACCCTAACCCTAACACCAACCCTAACCCTAACCCTAACCCTAACTTTATACCTAACACCAACCCTAACCCTAACCCTAACCCTAACCCTAACCGTAACCCTAACCCTAACCCTAAACCTAAACCTAACACCAACCCTAACCCTAACCCTAACCCTAACCCTAACACCAACCTTAACCCTAACCCTAACCCTAAACCCTAATCCTAACCCTAACCCTAACCCTAACCCTAACAAGGGCAAGTTGTACTGGTCAGCGACGGGCAAGTTCTAGGCCTCGGACTAGAAGGAGCCATGGGCGTTGGTCTAGGGCCCGAGCTAGGGCTAGTGAGAGCGGTAGGCGTAGCGCTGGGGTAGGCATAGGGCAAGGGGTGGGTGTCGAGGTAAACCTCGGTGTAGGCCTAGGGCCAGGAGTGGGAGCTGTGGCTAGTGGTAGGGTTGGGGGTGGGCCTATGGGTAGGGGGAGCTGTAGGGCCAGGGGTAGTGGTAGGACCAGAGGTAGTGCTAGGCGTAGGCCTTGGGCGAGGGGTAGTGCTCGGGGTAGGGTTAGTTGAAGGGCTAGTGTTTGGCAGAGGCCCACGGGCAGAGTTAGGGTTAGGGCTCATGTTAAGCCTAGGACTAGTGGTAGTGGTAGGGGTTGGCCGAGGACTAGGGGTAGGTGTCATGAAATGGCTCCGGGTAGTCCTAGGACTCCGAATGGATGTAGGGCTGATTAGGGTGTGGCTAATGGTGGGTCCAGGGTGATTTCGTAGGACACGGGTTAGTGCTGTGGCTATAGGTAGGGCAAGGTGTACCGGTTGGCGACGGGCAAGTGCTAGGCTTCGGACTAGAGTGAGCACTGGGCGTTGGTCTAGGGCCCGAGGTAGGGCTAGTGGGAGCGGTAGGCGTAGCGCTGGGGTAGGCAAAGGGCAAGGGGTGGGTGTCGGGGTAAACCTCGGAGTAGGCCAAAGACCAGGATTGGGAGCTGTGGCTAGGGGTAGGGATGGGGGTGGCCTATGGGTAGGGGGAGCTGTAGGGACAGGGGTAGGGGTAAGACCAGAGGTAGTGCTAGGCATAGGCCTAGGGCGAGGGGTAGTGCTCGGGGTAACCTAACACTAACCCTAACCCTAACCCTAACACTAACCCTAACCCTAACCCTAACCCTAACACCAACCCTAACCCTAACCCTAACCCTAACCCTATACCTAACACCAACCCTAACTCTAACCCTAACCCTAACCCTAACACCAACCCTAACCCTAACCCTAACCCTAAACCTAACCCTAACACCAACCCTAAACCTAAACCTAACCCTAACCCTAACACCAACCCTAACCCTAATCCTAACCCTAACCCTAACCCTAACACCAACCCTGACCCAAACCCTAACCCTAACCCTAACACCAACCCTAACCCTAACCCTAACCCTAACCCTATGCCTAACACGAACCCTAACCCTAACCGTAACCCTAACACCAACCCTAACCCTAACCCTAACCCTAACCCTAAACCTAACACCAACCCTAACCCTAACCCAAACACTAACCCTAACACCAACCCTAACCCTAACCCTAACCATAACCCTAACACCAACCCTAACCCTAACCCTAAAATTAACTCTAACCCTAACCCTAACCCTAACACCAACCCTAACCCTAACCCTAACCCTAATTCTAACACCAACCCTAACCCTAACCCTAACCCTAACCCTATGCCTAACACCAACACTAACCCTAACCCTAACCCTAACCCTAACACCAACCCTAACCGTAATCCTAACCCTAAACCAAACCCTAACCCTAACACCAACCCTAACCCTAACCCTAACCCTAACCCTAACCCTAACACCAACCCTAACCCTAACCCTAACCCTAACTCTAACCCTAACCCTAACCCTAACACCAACCCTAACCCTAACCCTAACCCTAACCCTAACACAAATCCTAACCCTAATCCTAACCCTAACCCTAACCCTAACCCTAACCCTAACCCTAACACCAACCCTAACCCTAACCCTAACCCTAACACCAACCCTAACCCTAATCCTAACCCTAACCCTAACCCTAACACCAACCCTAACCCTAACCCTAACCCTAACACCAACCCTAACCCTAACCCTAACCCTATGCCTAACACGAACCCTAACCCTAAACCTAACCCTAACCCTAACACCAACCCTAACCCTAACCCTAACCCTAACCGTAACCCTAACCCTAACCCTAAACCTAAACCTAACACCAACCCTAACCCTAACCCTAACCCTAACCCTAACACCAACCCTAACCCTAACCCTAACCCTAAACCCTAATCCTAACCCTAACCCTAACCCTAACCCTAACAAGGGCAAGGGGTACTGGTCAGCGACGGGCAAGTTCTAGGCCTCGGACTAGAAGGAGCCATGGGCGTTGGTCTAGGGCCCGAGCTAGGGCTAGTGAGAGCGGTAGGCGTAGCGCTGGGGTAGGCATAGGGCAAGGGGTGGGTGTCGAGGTAAACCTCGGAGTAGGCCTAGGGCCAGGAGTGGGAGCTGTGGATAGTGGTAGGGTTGGGGGTGGGCCTATGGGTAGGGGGAGCTGTAGGGCCAGGGGTAGTGGTAGGACCAGAGGTAGTGCTAGGCGTAGGCCTAGGGCGAGGGGTAGTGCTCGGGGTAGGGTTAGTTGAAGGGCCAGTGTTTGGCAGAGGCCCACGGGCATAGTTAGGGTTAGGGCTCATGTTAAGCCTAGGACTAGTGGTAGTGGTAGGGGTTGGCCGAGGACTAGGGGTAGGTGTCACGAAATGGCTCCGGGTAGTCCTAGGACTCCGAACGGATGTAGGGCTGATTAGGGTGTGGCTAATGTTGGGTCCAGGGTGATTTCGTAGGACACGGGTTAGTGCTCTGGCTATAGGTAGGGCAAAATGTACCGGTTGGCGACGGGCACCTGCTAGGCTTCGGACTAGAGTGAGCACTGGGCGTTGGTCTAGGGCCCGAGGTAGGGCTAGTGGGAGCGGTAGGCGTAGCGCTGGAATAGGCAAAGGGCAAGGGGTGGGTGTCGGGGAAAACCTCGGAGTAGGCCTAGGACCAGGAGTGGGAGCTGTGGCTAGGGGTAGGGATGGGGGTGGGCCTATGGGTAGGGGGAGCTGTAGGGACAGGGGTAGGGGTAGGACCAGAGGTAGTGCTAGGCGTAGGCCTAGGGCGAGGGGTAGTGCTCGGGGTAACCTAACACTAACCCTAACCCTAACCCTAACACTAACCCTAACCCTAACCCTAACCCTAACACCAACCCTAACCCTAACCCTAAACCTAACCCTATGCCTAACACCAACCCTAACCCTAACCCTAACCCTAACCCTAACACCAACCCTAACCCTAACCCTAACCCTAACCCTAACCCTAACACCAACCCTAAACCTAAACCTAACCCTAACCCTAACACCAACCCTAACCCTAACCCTAACCCTAACCCTAACACCAACCCTAACCCTAACCCTAACCCTAAACCTAAACCTAACACCAACCCTAACCCTAACCCAAACCCTAACCCTAACACCAACCCTAACCCTAACCCTAACCCTAACCCTAAACCTAACACCAACCCTTACCCTAACCCTAACCCTAACTCTAACCCTAACCCTAACCCTAACACCAACCCTAACCCTAACCCTAACCCTAACCCTAACACAAATCCTAACCCTAATCCTAACCCTAACCCTAACCCTAACCCTAACCCTAACCCTAACCCTAACACCAACCCTAACCCTAACCCTAACCCTAACACCAACCCTAACCCTAAAACTAACCCTAACCCTAACCCTAACACCAACCCTAACCCTAACCCTAACCCTAACCCTAACACCAACCCTAACCCTAACCCTAACCCTAACCCTAACCCTATGCCTAACAAGAACCCTAACCCTAAACCTAACCCTAACCCTAACACCAACCCTAACCCTAATCCTAACCCTAACCCTAACCCTAACCCTAAGAGTAACCCTAACCCTAACCCTAACCCTAACACCAACCCTAACCCTAACCCTAACCCTAACTTTATACCTAACACCAACCCTAACCCTAACCCTAACCCTAACCCTAACCGTAACCCTAACCCTAACCCTAAACCTAAACCTAACACCAACCCTAACCCTAACCCTAACCCTAACCCTAACACCAACCTTAACCCTAACCCTAACCCTAAACCCTAATCCTAACCCTAACCCTAACCCTAACCCTAACAAGGGCAAGTTGTACTGGTCAGCGACGGGCAAGTTCTAGGCCTCGGACTAGAAGGAGCCATGGGCGTTGGTCTAGGGCCCGAGCTAGGGCTAGTGAGAGCGGTAGGCGTAGCGCTGGGGTAGGCATAGGGCAAGGGGTGGGTGTCGAGGTAAACCTCGGTGTAGGCCTAGGGCCAGGAGTGGGAGCTGTGGCTAGTGGTAGGGTTGGGGGTGGGCCTATGGGTAGGGGGAGCTGTAGGGCCAGGGGTAGTGGTAGGACCAGAGGTAGTGCTAGGCGTAGGCCTAGGGCGAGGGGTAGTGCTCGGGGTAGGGTTAGTTGAAGGGCTAGTGTTTGGCAGAGGCCCACGGGCAGAGTTAGGGTTAGGGCTCATGTTAAGCCTAGGACTAGTGGTAGTGGTAGGGGTTGGCCGAGGACTAGGGGTAGGTGTCATGAAATGGCTCCGGGTAGTCCTAGGACTCCGAACGGATGTAGGGCTGATTAGGGTGTGGCTAATGGTGGGTCCAGGGTGATTTCGTAGGACACGGGTTAGTGCTGTGGCTATAGGTAGGGCAAGGTGTACCGGTTGGCGACGGGCAAGTGCTAGGCTTCGGACTAGAGTGAGCACTGGGCGTTGGTCTAGGGCCCGAGGTAGGGCTAGTGGGAGCGGTAGGCGTAGCGCTGGGGTAGGCAAAGGGCAAGGGGTGGGTGTCGGGGTAAACCTCGGAGTAGGCCAAAGACCAGGATTGGGAGCTGTGGCTAGGGGTAGGGATGGGGGTGGCCTATGGGTAGGGGGAGCTGTAGGGACAGGGGTAGGGGTAAGACCAGAGGTATTGCTAGGCATAGGCCTAGGGCGAGGGGTAGTGCTCGGGGTAACCTAACACTAACCCTAACCCTAACCCTAACACTAACCCTAACCCTAACCCTAACCCTAACACCAACCCTAACCCTAACCCTAACCCTAACCCTATACCTAACACCAACCCTAACTCTAACCCTAACCCTAACCCTAACACCAACCCTAACCCTAACCCTAACCCTAAACCTAACCCTAACACCAACCCTAAACCTAAACCTAACCCTAACCCTAACACCAACCCTAACCCTAATCCTAACCCTAACCCTAACCCTAACACCAACCCTGACCCAAACCCTAACCCTAACCCTAACACCAACCCTAACCCTAACCCTAACCCTAACCCTATGCCTAACACGAACCCTAACCCTAACCGTAACCCTAACACCAACCCTAACCCTAACCCTAACCCTAACCCTAAACCTAACACCAACCCTAACCCTAACCCAAACACTAACCCTAACACCAACCCTAACCCTAACCCTAACCATAACCCTAACACCAACCCTAACCCTAACCCTAAAATTAACTCTAACCCTAACCCTAACCCTAACACCAACCCTAACCCTAACCCTAACCCTAATTCTAACACCAACCCTAACCCTAACCCTAACCCTAACCCTAACCCTATGCCTAACACCAACACTAACTCTAACCCTAACCCTAACCCTAACACCAACCCTAACCGTAATCCTAACCCTAAACCAAACCCTAACCCTAACACCAACCCTAACCCTAACCCTAACCCTAACCCTAACCCTAACACCAACCCTAACCCTAACCCTAACCCTAACTCTAACCCTAACCCTAACCCTAACACCAACCCTAACCCTAACCCTAACCCTAACCCTAACACAAATCCTAACCCTAATCCTAACCCTAACCCTAACCCTAACCCTAACCCTAACCCTAACACCAACCCTAACCCTAACCCTAACCCTAACACCAACCCTAACCCTAATCCTAACCCTAACCCTAACCCTAACACCAACCCTAACCCTAACCCTAACCCTAACCCTAACACCAACCCTAACCCTAACCCTAACCCTATGCCTAACACGAAGCCTAACCCTAAACCTAACCCTAACCCTAACACCAACCCTAACCCTAACCCTAACCCTAACCGTAACCCTAACCCTAACCCTAAACCTAAACCTAACACCAACCCTAACCCTAACCCTAACCCTAACCCTAACACCAACCCTAACCCTAACCCTAACCCTAAACCCTAATCCTAACCCTAACCCTAACCCTAACCCTAACAAGGGCAAGGGGTACTGGTCAGCGACGGGCAAGTTCTAGGCCTCGGACTAGAAGGAGCCATGGGCGTTGGTCTAGGGCCCGAGCTAGGGCTAGAGAGAGCGGTAGGCGTAGCGCTGGGGTAGGCATAGGGCAAGGGGTGGGTGTCGAGGTAAACCTCGGAGTAGGCCTAAGGCCAGGAGTGGGAGCTGTGGATAGTGGTAGGGTTGGGGGTGGGCCTATGGGTAGGGGGAGCTGTAGGGCCAGGGGTAGTGGTAGGACCAGAGGTAGTGCTAGGCGTAGGCCTAGGGCGAGGGGTAGTGCTCGGGGTAGGGTTAGTTGAAGGGCTAGTGTTTGGCAGAGGCCCACGGGCAGTGTTAGGGTTAGGGCTCATGTTAAGCCTAGGACTAGTGGTAGTGGTAGGGGTTGGCCGAGGACTAGGGGTAGGTGTCACGAAATGGCTCCGGGTAGTCCTAGTACTCCGAACGGATGTAAGGCTGATTAGGGTGTGGCTAATGGTGGGTCCAGGGTGATTTCGTAGGACACGGGTTAGTGCTGTGGCTATAGGTAGAGCAAGGTGTACCGGTTGGCGACGGGCAAGTGCTAGGCTTCGGACTAGAGTGAGCACTGGGCGTTGGTCTAGGGCCCGAGGTAGGGCTAGTGGGAGCGGTAGGCGTAGCGCTGGGGTAGGCAAAGGGCAAGGGGTGGGTGTCGGGGTAAACCTCGGAGTAGGCCTAGGACCAGGAGTGGGAGCTGTGGCTAGGGGTAGTGATGGGGGTGGGCCTATGGGTAGGGGGAGCTGTAGGGACATGGGTAGGGGTAGGACCAGAGGTAGTGCTAGGCGTAGGCCTAGGGAGAGGGGTAGTGCTCGGGGTAACCTAACCCTAACCCTAACCCTAACCCTAACACTAACCCTAACCCTAACCCTATACCTAACACCAACCCTAACCCTAACCCTAACCCTAACCCTAACACCAACCCTAACACTAACCCTAACCCTAACCCTAACCCTAACACCAACCCTAACCCTAATCCTAACCCTAACCCTAACCCTAACCCTAACCCTAACCCTAACACCAACCCTAACCCTAACCCTAACCCTAACCCTAAACCTAACACCAACCCTAACCCTAACCCTAACCCTAACCCTAACCCTAACCCTAACACCAACCCTAACCCTAACCCTAACCCTAACCCTAACACCAACCCTAACCCTAACCCTAACCCTAACCCTATGCCTAACACCAACACTAACCCTAACCCTAACCCTAACCCTAACACCAACCCTAACCCTAATCCTAACCCTAACCCTAACCCTAACCCTAACACTAACCCTAACCCTAACCCTAACCCTAACACCCACCTTAACCCTAACCCTAACCCTAACCCTAACCCTATACCTAACACCAACCCTAACCCTAACCCTAACCCTAACCCTAACACCAACCCTAACACTAACCCAAACCCTAACCCTAACCCTAACACCAACCCTAACCCTAATCCTAACCCTAACCCTAACCCTAACCCCAACCCTAACCCTAACCCTAACCCTAACCCTAACCCTAACCCTAACCATAACACCAAACCTAACCCTAACCCTAACCCTAAACCCTAATCCTAACCCTAACCCTAACCCTAACAATAACACTAACCCTAACCCTAACCCTAACCCCAACCCTAACCCTAACCCTAACCCTAATCCTAACCCTATACCTAACACCAACCCTAACCCTAACCCTAACCCTAACCCTAACCCTAACACCAACCCTAACCCTAACCCTAAACCTAACACCAACCCTAACCCTAACCCTAACCTTAACACCAACCCTTACCCTTACCCTAACCCTAACACCAACCCTAACCCTAACCCTAACCCTAACCCTAACACCAACACTAACGCTAATCCTAACCGTAACCCTAACCCTAACACCAACCCTAACCCTAACCCTAACCCTAACCCTAACACCAACCCTAACCCTAACCCTAACCCTAACCCTAACCCTAACCCTATGCCTAACACGAACCCTAACCCTAACCCTAACCCTAACCCTAACACCAACCCTAACCCTAACCCTAACCCTAAACCTAAACCTAACACCAACCCTAACCCTAACCCAAACCCTAACCCCAACACCAACCCTAACCCTAACCCTAACCCTAACACCAACCCTAACCCTAACCCTAACCCTAACTCTAACCCTAACCCTAACCCTAACACCAACCCTAACCCTAACCCTAACCCTAACCCTAACACAAATCCTAACCCTAACCCTAACCCTAACCCTAACCCTAACCCTAACACCAACCCTAACCCTAACCCTAACCCTAACACCAACTCTAACTCTAATCCTAACCCTAACCCTAACCCTAACACCAACCCTAACCCTAACCCTAACACCAACCCTAACCCTAACCCTAACCCTATGCCTAACACGAACCCTAACCCTAACCCTAACCCTAACCCTAACACCAATCCTAACCCTAAACCTAACCCTAAACCTAAACCTAAAACCAACCCTAACCCTAACCCAAACCCTAACCCTAACACCAACCCTAACCCTAACCCTAACCCTAACCCTAACCCTAACACCAACCCTAACCCTAACCCTAACCCTAACTCTAACCCTAACCCTAACCCTAACACCAACCCTAACCCTAACCCTAACCCTAAACCTAACACAAATCCTAACCCTAATCCTAACCCTAACCCTAACCCTAACCCTAACCCTAACCCTAACACCAACCCTAACCCTAACCCTAACCCTAACACCAACCCTAACCCTAATCCTAACCCTAACCCTAACCCTAACACCAACCCTAACCCTAACCCTAACCCTAACCCTAACACCAACCCTAACCCTAACCCTAACCCTATGCCTAACACGAACCCTAACCCTAAACCTAACCCTAACCCTAACACCAACCCTAACCCTAACCCTAACCCTAACCGTAACCCTAACCCTAACCCTAAACCTAAACCTAACACCAACCCTAACCCTAACCCTAACCCTAATCCTAACACCAACCCTAACCCTAACCCTAACCCTAAACCCTAATCCTAACCCTAACCCTAACCCTAACCCTAACAAGGGCAAGGGGTACTGGTCAGCGACGGGCAAGTTCTAGGCCTCGGACTAGAAGGAGCCATGGGCGTTGGTCTAGGGCCCGAGCTAGGGCTAGTGAGAGCGGTAGGCGTAGCGCTGGGGTAGGCATAGGGCAAGGGGTGGGTGTCGAGGTAAACCTCGGAGTAGGCCTAGGGCCAGGAGTGGGAGCTGTGGATAGTGGTAGGGTTGGGGGTGGGCCTATGGGTAGGGGGAGCAGTAGGGCCAGGGGTAGTGGTAGGACCAGAGGTAGTGCTAGGCGTAGGCCTAGGGCGAGGGGTAGTGCTCGGGGTAGGGTTAGTTGAAGGGCTAGTGTTTGGCAGAGGCCCACGGGCAGTGTAAGGGTTAGGGCTCATGTTAAGCCTAGGACTAGTGGTAGTGGTAGGGGTTGGCCGAGGACTAGGGGTAGGTGTCACGAAATGGCTCCGGGTAGTCCTAGGACTCCGAACGGATGTAGGGCTGATTAGGGTGTGGCTAATGGTGGGTCCAGGGTGATTTCGTAGGACACGGGTTAGTGCTGTGGCTATAGGTAGGGCAAGGTGTACCGGTTGGCGACGGGCAAGTGCTAGGCTTCGGACTAGAGTGAGCACTGGGCGTTGGTCTAGGGCCCGAGGTAGGGCTAGTGGGAGCGGTAGGCGTAGCGCTGGGGTAGGCAAAGGGCAAGGGGTGGGTGTCGGGGTAAACCTCGGAGTAGGCCTAGACCAGGAGTGGGAGCTGTGGCTAGGGGTAGGGATGGGGGTGGGCCTATGGGTAGGGGGAGCTGTAGGGACATGGGTAGGGGTAGGACAAGAGGTAGTGCTAGGCGTAGGCCTAGGGAGAGGGGTAGTGCTCGGGGTAACCTAACCCTAACCCTAACCCTAACCCTAACACTAACCCTAACCCTAACCCTATACCTAACACCAACCCTAACCCTAACCCTAACCCTAACCCTAACACCAACCCTAACACTAACCCTAACCCTAACCCTAACCCTAACACCAACCCTAACCCTAATCCTAACCCTAACCCTAACCCTAACCCTAACCCTAACCCTAACACCAACCCTAACCCTAACCCTAACCCTAACCCTAAACCTAACACCAACCCTAACCCTAACCCTAACCCTAACCCTAACCCTAACCCTAACACCAACCCTAACCCTAACCCTAACCCTAACCCTAACACCAACCCTAACCCTAACCCTAACCCTAACCCTAACCCTATGCCTAACACCAACATAACCCTAACCCTAACCCTAACCCTAACACCAACCCTAACCCTAATCCTAACCCTAACCCTAACCCTAACCCTAACACTAACCCTAACCCTAACCCTAACCCTAACACCCACCTTAACCCTAACCCTAACCCTAACCCTAACCCTATACCTAACACCAACCCTAACCCTAACCCTAACCCTAACCCTAACACCAACCCTAACACTAACCCAAACCCTAACCCTAACCCTAACACCAACCCTAACCCTAATCCTAACCCTAACCCTAACCCTAACCCCAACCCTAACCCTAACCCTAACCCTAACCCTAACCCTAACCATAACACCAAACCTAACCCTAACCCTAACCCTAAACCCTAATCCTAACTCTAACCCTAACCCTAACAATAACACTAACCCTAACCCTAACCCTAACCCCAACCCTAACCCTAACCCTAACCCTAATCCTAACCCTATACCTAACACCAACCCTAACCCTAACCCTAACCCTAACCCTAACACCAACCCTAACCCTAACCCTAAACCTAACACCAACCCTAACCCTAACCCTAACCTTAACACCAACCCTTACCCTAACCCTAACCCTAACACCAACCCTAACCCTAACCCTAACCCTAACCCTAACACCAACACTAACCCTAATCCTAACCCTAACCCTAACCCTAACACCAACCCTAACCCTAACCCTAACCCTAACACCAACCCTAACACTAACCCTAACCCTAACCCTAACCCTAACACCAACCCTAACCCTAATCCTAACCCTAACCCTAACCCTAACCCTAACCCTAACCCTAACACCAACCCTAACCCTAACCCTAACCCTAACCCTAAACCTAACACCAACCCTAACCCTAACCCTAACCCTAACCCTAACCCTAACCCTAACACCAACCCTAACCCTAACCCTAACCCTAACCCTAACACCAACCCTAACCCTAACCCTAACCCTAACCCTAACCCTATGCCTAACACCAACACTAACCCTAACCCTAACCCTAACCCTAACACCAACCCTAACCCTAATCCTAACCCTAACCCTAACCCTAACCCTAACACTAACCCTAACCCTAACCCTAACCCTAACCCTATGCCTAACACCAACACTAACCCTAACCCTAACCCTAACCCTAACACCAACCCTAACCCTAACCCTAACCCTAACACCAACCCTAACCCTAACCCTAACCCTAACACCAACCCTAACCCTAACCCTAATCCTAACCCTATACCTAACACCAACCCTAACCCTAACCCTAACCCTAACCCTAACCCTAACACCAACCCTAACCCTAACCCTAAACCTAACACCAACCCTAACCCTAACCCTAACCTTAACACCAACCCTTACGCTAACCCTAACCCTAACACCAACCCTAACCCTAACCCTAACCCTAACCCTAACACCAACACTAACCCTAATCCTAACCCTAACCCTAACCCTAACACCAACCCTAACCCTAACCCTAACCCTAACCCTAACACCAACCCTAACCCTAACCCTAACCCTAACCCTAACCCTAACCCTATGCCTAACACGAACCCTAACCCTAACCCTAAACCTAACCCTAACACCAACCCTAACCCTAACCCTAACCCTAAACCTAAACCTAACACCAACCCTAACCCTAACCCAAACCCTAACCCTAACACCAACCCTAACCCTAACCCTAACCCTAACCCTAACACCAACCCTAACCCTAACCCTAACCCTAACTCTAACCCTAACCCTAACCCTAACACCAACCCTAACCCTAACCCTAACCCTAACCCTAACACAAATCCTAACCCTAACCCTAACCCTAACCCTAACCCTAACCCTAACACCAACCCTAACCCTAACCCTAACCCTAACACCAACTCTAACTCTAATCCTAACCCTAACCCTAACCCTAACACCAACCCTAACCCTAACCCTAACACCAACCCTAACCCTAACCCTAACCCTATGCCTAACACGAACCCTAACCCTAACCCTAACCCTAACCCTAACACCAACCCTAACCCTAACCCTAACCCTAAACCTAAACCTAAAACCAACCCTAACCCTAACCCAAACCCTAACCCTAACACCAACCCTAACCCTAACCCTAAACGTAACCCTAACCCTAACACCAACCCTAACCCTAACCCTAACCCTAACTCTAACCCTAACCCTAACCCTAACACCAACCCTAACCCTAACCCTAACCCTAACCCTAACACAAATCCTAACCCTAATCCTAACCCTAACCCTAACCCTAACCCTAACCCTAACCCTAACACCAACCCTAACCCTAACCCTAACCCTAACACCAACCCTAACCCTAATCCTAACCCTAACCCTAACCCTAACACCAACCCTAACCCTAACCCTAACCCTAACCCTAACCGTAACCCTAACCCTAACCCTAAACCTAAACCTAACACCAACCCTAACCCTAACCCTAACCCTAACCCTAACACCAACCCTAACCCTAACCCTAACCCTAAACCCTAATCCTAACCCTAACCCTAACCCTAACCCTAACAAGGGCAAGGGGTACTGGTCAGCGACGGGCAAGTTCTAGGCCTCGGACTAGAAGGAGCCATGGGCGTTGGTCTAGGGCCCGAGCTAGGGCTAGTGAGAGCGGTAGGCGTAGCGCTGGGGTAGGCATAGGGCAAGGGGTGGGTGTCGAGGTAAACCTCGGAGTAGGCCTAGGGCCAGGAGTGGGAGCTGTGGATAGTGGTAGGGTTGGGGGTGGGCCTATGGGTAGGGGGAGCTGTAGGGCCAGGGGTAGTGGTAGGACCAGAGGTAGTGCTAGGCGTAGGCCTAGGGCGAGGGGTAGTGCTCGGGGTAGGGTTAGTTGAAGGGCTAGTGTTTGGCAGAGGCCCACGGGCAGAGTTAGGGTTAGGGCTCATGTTAAGCCTAGGACTAGTGGTAGTGGTAGGGGTTGGCCGAGGACTAGGGGTAGGTGTCATGAAATGGCTCCGGGTAGTCCTAGGACTCCGAACGGATGTAGGGCTGATTAGGGTGTGGCTAATGGTGGGTCCAGGGTGATTTCGTAGGACACGAGTTAGTGCTGTGGCTATAGGTAGGGCAAGGTGTACCGGTTGGCGACGGGCAAGTGCTAGGCTTCGGACTAGAGTGAGCACTGGGCGTTGGTCTAGGGCCCGAGGTAGGGCTAGTGGGAGCGGTAGGCGTAGCGCTGGGGTAGGCAAAGGGCAAGGGGTGAGTGTCGGGGTAAACCTCGGAGTAGGCCAAAGACCAGGATTGGGAGCTGTGGCTAGGGGTAGGGATGGGGGTGGCCTATGGGTAGGGGGAGCTGTAGGGACAGGGGTAGGGGTAAGACCAGAGGTAGTGCTAGGCGTAGGCCTAGGGCGAGAGGTAGTGCTCGGGGTAACCTAACCCTAACCCTAACCCTAACCCTAACACTAACCCTAACCCTAACCCTAACCCTAACACCAACCCTAACCCTAACCCTAACCCTAACCCTATACCTAACACCAACCCTAACTCTAACCCTAACCCTAACCCTAACACCAACCCTAACCCTAACCCTAACCCTAAACCTAACCCTAACACCAACCCTAAACCTAAACCTAACCCTAACCCTAACACCAACCCTAACCCTAATCCTAACCCTAACCCTAACCCTAACACCAACCCTGACCCAAACCCTAACCCTAACCCTAACACCAACCCTAACCCTAACCCTAACCCTAACCCTATGCCTAACACGAACCCTAACCCTAACCGTAACCCTAACACCAACCCTAACCCTAACCCTAACCCTAAACCTAACACCAACCCTAACCCTAACCCAAACACTAACCCTAACACCAACCCTAACCCTAACCCTAACCATAACCCTAACACCAACCCTAACCCTAACCCTAACCCTAACTCTAACCCTAACCCTAACCCTAAGACCAACCCTAACCCTAACCCTAACCCTAACCCTAACACCAACCCTAACCCTAACCCTAACCCTAACCCTATGCCTAACACCAACACTAACCCTAACCCTAACCCTAACCCTAACACCAACCCTAACCCTAATCCTAACCCTAACCCTAACCCTAACCCTAACCCTAACACTAACCCTAACACTAACCCTAACCCTAACACCAACCCTAACCCTAAACCTAACCCTAACCCTAACCCTATACCTAACACCAAACCTAACCCTAACCCTAACCCTAACCCTAACACCAACCCTAACACTAACCCTAACCCTAACCCTAACCCTAACACCAACCCTAACCCTAATCCTAACTCTAACCCTAACCCTAACCCTAACCCTAACCCTAACACCAACCCTAACCCTAACCCTAACCCTAACCTTAACCCTAAACCTAACACCAACCCTAACCCTAACCCTAACCCTAACCATAACACCAAACCTAACCCTAACCCTAACCCTAAACCCTAATCCTAACCCTAACCCTAACCCTAACACTAACACTAACCCTAACCCTAACCCTAACCCTAACCCTAACCCCAACCCTAACCCTAACCCTAACCCTAATCCTAACCCTATACCTAACACCAACCCTAACCCTAACCCTAACCCTAACCCTAACCCTAACCCTAACCGTAACCCTAACCCTAACCCTAAACCTAACACCAACCCTAACCCTAACCCAAACCTTAACACCAACCCTAACCCTAACCCTAACCCTAAACCCTAATCCTAACCCTAACCCTAACCCTAACCCTAACCCTAACAAGGGCAAGTTGTACTTGTCAGCGACGGGCAAGTTCTAGGCCTCGGACTAGAAGGAGCCATGGGCGTTGGTCTAGGGCCCGAGCTAGGGCTAGTGAGAGCGGTAGGCGTAGCGCTGGGGTAGGCATAGGGCAAGGGGTGGGTGTCGAGGTAAACCTCCCAGTAGGCCTAGGGCCAAGAGTGGGAGCTGTGGCTAGTGGTAGGGTTGGGGGTGGGCCTATGGGTAGGGGGAGCTGTAGGGCCAGGCGTAATGGTAGGACCAGAGGTAGTGCTAGGCGTAGGCCTAGGGCGAGGGGTAGTGCTCGGGGTAACCTAACCCTAACCCTAACCCTAACCCTAACACTAACCCTAACCCTAACCCTAACCCTAACACCAACCCTAACTCTAACCCTAAACCTAACCCTAACCCTAACCCTATACCTAACACCAACCCTAACCCTAACCCTAACCCTAACCCTAACACCAACCCTAACCCTAACCCTAACCCTAACCCTAACCCTAACCCTAACACCAACCCTAACCCTAACCCTAACCCTAACCCTAACACCAACCCTAACCCTAACCCTAACCCTAACCCTATGCCTAACACCAACACTAACCCTAACCCTAACCCTAACCCTAACACCAACCCTAACCCTAATCCTAAACCTAACCCTAACCCTAACCCTAATACTAACCCTAACTCTAACCCTACCCTAACACCAACCCTAACCCTAACCCTAACCCTAACCCTAACCCTATACCTAACACCAACCCTAACCCTATCCCTAACCCTAACACCAACCCTAACCGTAACCCTAACACTAACCCTAACCCTAACACCAACCCTAACCCTAATCCTAACCCTAACCCTAACCCTAACAACAACCCTAACCCTAACCCTAACCCTAACCCTAACCCTAAACCTAACACCAACCCAAACCCTAACCCTAACCCTAACCCTAACAATGGCAAGGTGTACTGGTCAGCGACGGGCAAGTTCTAGTCCTCGGACTAGAGGGAGCCATGGGCGTTGGTCTAGGGCCCGAGCTAGGGCTAGTGAGAGCGGTAGACGTAGCGCTGGGGTAGGCATAGAGCAAGGGGTGGGTGTCGAGGTAAACCTCGTAGTAGGCCTAGGGCCAGGAGTGGGAGCTGTGGCTAGTGGTAGGGATGGGGGTGGGCCTATAAGTAGGGGGAGCTGTAGAACCAGGGGTAGGGGTAGGACCAGAGGTAGTGCTAGGCGTAAGCCTAGGGCGAGGGGTAGTGCTCGGGGTAGGGTTAGGTGAAGGGCTAGTGGTTGGCAGAGGCCCACGGGCAGTGTTAGGGTTAGGGCTCATGTTAGGCCTAGGACTAGTGGTAGTGGTAAGGGTTGGCCGAGGGCTAGGGGTAGGTGTCACGGGAGGGCTCCGAGTAGTCCTAGGACTCGGAACGGGTGTAGGGCTGGATTAGGGTGTGGTAAGTGTGGGTCCATGGTGATTTCGTAGGACACGGGTTAGTGTTCTGGCTATTGGTAGGCAAGGTGTACTGGTCGGAGACGGGCAAGTGCTAGGCTTCGGACTAGAGTGAGCACTGGGCGTTGGACTAGGGCCCGAGCTAGGGCTAGTGGGAGCGGTAGGCGTAGCACTGGGGTAGGCATAGGGCAAGGGGTGGGTGTCGGGGTAAACCTCGGAGTAGGCTTTGGGCCAGAGGTTGGAGTTGTGTCTAGGGGTAGGGATGTGGGTGGGCCTATAAGTAGGGGGAGCTGTAGGGCCAGGGGTAGGGGTAGGAGCAGAGGTAGTGCTAGGCGTAAGCCTAGGGTGAGGGGTAGTGCTCGAGGTAGGGTTAGGTGAAGGGCTAGTGTTTGGCAGAGGCCCACGGGCAGTGTTAGATTTAGGGCTCATGTTAGGCCTAGGACTAGTGGTAGTGGTAGGAGATGGCCGAGGGCTAGGGGTAACTGTCACGGGAGGGCTCCGGGTAGTCCTAGGACTCCGAACGGATGTAGGGCTGGATTAGGGTGTGGCTAATGGTGGGTCCAGGGTGATTTCGTAGGACACGGGTTAGTGCTCTGGCTATCGGTAGAGCAAGGTGTACCGGTTGGCGACGGGAAAGTGCTAGGCTTCGGACTAGAGTGAGCACTGGGCGTTGGTCTAGGGCCCGAGGTAGGGCTAGTGGGAGGGGTAGGCGTAGCGCTATGGTACGCAAAGAGCAAGGGGTGGGTGTCGGGGTAACCTCGGAGTAGGCCTAGGACCAGGAGTGGGAGCTGTGGCTAGGGGTAGGGTTGGGGTGGGCCTATGGGTAGGGGGAGCTGTAGGGACAGGGGTAGGGGTAGGACCAGAGGTAGTGCTAGGCGTAGGCCTAGGGCGAGGAGTAGTGCTCGGGGTAACCTAACCCTAACCCTAACCCTAACCCTAACACTAATCCTAACCCTAACCCTAACCCTAACCCTAACACCAACCCTAACACTAACCCTAACCCTAACCCTAACCCTAACCCTAACACCAACCCTAAACCTAACCCTAACCCTAACCCTAACACAAACCCTAACCCTAATCCTAACCCTAACCCTAACCCTAACACCAACCCTAACCCTAACCCTTACCATAACACAAACCCTAACCCTAACCCTAGCCCTAACCCTCACCCTATGCCTAACACGAACCCTAACCCTAACCCTAACCCTAACCCTAACACAAACCCTAACCCTAATCCTAACCCTAACCCTAACCCTAACACCAACCCTAACCCTAACCCTAAACCTAACACCAACCCTAACCCTAACCCTAGCCCTAACCCTCACCCTATGCCTAACACGAACCCTAACCCTAACCCTAACCCTAACCCTAACACCAACCCTAACCCTAATCCTAACCCTAACCCTAACCATAACCCTAACCCTAACCCTAACCCTAACACCAACACTAACCCTCACCCTAACCCTAACACCAACCCTAACCCTAACCCTAACCCTCACCCTATGCCTAACACGAACCCTAACCCTAACCCTAACCCTAACCCTAACCCTAACACCAACCCTAACCCTAACCCTAACCCTAACACCAACCCTAACCCTAATCCTAACCCTAACCCTAACCCTAACACCAACCCTAACCCTAACCCTAACCCTAACCCTAACACCAACCCTAACCCTAACCCTAACCTTAACCCTAACCCTATGCCTAACACGAACCCTAACCCTAAACCTAACCCTAACCCTAACACCAACCCTAACCCTAATCCTAACCCTAACACTAACCCTAACCCTAACACTAAACCTAACCCTAACCCTAACCCTAACACCAACCCTAACCCTAACCCTAACCCTAACCCTAACCCTATACCTAACACCAAACCTAACCCTAACCCTAACCCTAATTCTAACCGTAACCCTAACCCTAACCCTAACCCTAAACCTAACACCAACCCTAACCTTAACCCTAACCCTAACCCTAACACCAACCCTAACCCTAACCCTAACCCTAACCCTAACCCTAACAAGGGCAAGGTGTACTGGTCAGCGACGGGCAAGTTCTAGGCCTCGGACTAGAAGGAGCCATGGGCGTTGGTCTAGGGCCCGAGCTAGGGCTAGTGAGAGCGGTAGGCGTAGCGCTGGGGTAGGCATAGGGCAAGGGGTGGGTGTCGAGGTAAACCTCGGAGTAGGCCTAGGGCCAGGAGTGGGAGCTGTGGCTAGTGGTAGGGTTGGGGGTGGGCCTATGGGTAGGGGGAGCTGTAGGGCCAGGGGTAGTGGTACGACCAGAGGTAGTGCTAGGCGTAGGCCTAGGGCGAGGGGTAGTGCTCGGGGTAGGGTTAGTTGAAGGGCTAGTGTTTGGCAGAGGCCCACGGGCAGTGTTAGGGTTAGGGCTCATGTTAAGCCTAGGACTAGTGGTAGTGGTAGGGGTTGGCCGAGGACTAGGGGTAGGTGTCACGAAATGGCTCCGGGTAGTCCTAGGACTCCGAACGGATGTAGGGCTGATAAGGGTGTGGCTAATGGTGGGTGCAGGGTGATTTCGTAGGACACGGGTTAGTGCTCTGGCTATAGGTAGGGCAAGGTGTACCGGTTGGCGACGGGCAAGTGCTAGGCTTCGGACTAGAGTGAGCACTGGGCGTTGGTCTAGGGCCCGAGGTAGGGCTAGTGGGAGCGGTAGGCGTAGCGCTGGGGTAGGCAAAGGGCAAGGGGGGGGTGTCGGGGTAAACCTCGAAGTAGGCCTAGGACCAGGAGTGGGAGCTGTGGCTAGGGGTAGGGATGGGGGTGGGCCTATGAGGAGGGGGAGCTGTAGGGACAGGGGTAGGGGTAGGACCAGAGGTAGTGCTAGGCGTAGGCCTAGGGCGAGGGGTAGTGCTCGGGGTAACCTAACCCTAACCCTAACCCTAACCCTAACCCTAACACTAACCCTAACCCTAACCCTAACCCTAACACCAACCCTAACCCTAACCCTAACCCTAACCCTAACCCTATTCCTAACACCAACCCTAACCCTAACCCTAACCCTAACCCTAACACCAACCCTAACCCTAACCCTAACCCTAACCCTAACCCTAACACCAACCCTTACCCTAACCCTAACCCTAACACCAACCCTAACCCTAACCCTAACCCTAACCCTAACCCTAACCCTATGCCTAACACCAACACTAACCCTAACCCTAACCCTAACCCTGACACCAACCCTAACCCTAATCCTAACCCTAACCCTAACCCTAACCCTAACACTAACCCTAACCCTAACCCTACCCTAACACCAACCCTAACCCTAACCCTAACCCTAACCCTATACCTAACACCAACTCTAACCCTAACGCTAACCCTAACCCTAACACCAACCCTAACCGTAACCCTAACCCTAACCCTAACCCTACCACCAACCCTAACCCTAACCCTAACCCTAACCCTAACACCAACCCTAACCCTAACACTAACCCTAACCCTAACCCTAAACCTAACACCAACCCAAACCCTAACCCTCACCCTAACCCTAACCCTATACCTAACCCTAACCCTAACCCTAAACCCTAATCCTAAACCTAACCCTAACCCTAACCCTAACCCTAACCCTAACAAGGGCAAGGTGTACTGGTCAGCGACGGGCAAGCTCTAGGCCTCGGACTAGAGGGAGCCATGGGCGTTGGTCTAGGGCCCGAGCTAGGGCTAGTGAGAGCGGTAGGCGTAGCGCTGGGGTAGGCATAGAACAAGGGGTGGGTGTCGAGGTAAACCTCGGAGTAGGCATAGGGCCAGGAGTGGGAGCTGTGGCTAGGGGTAGGGATGAGGGTGGGCCTATAAGTACGGGGAGCTGTAGAACCAGGGGTAGGGGTAGGACCAGAGGTAGTGCTAGGCGTAAGCCTAGGGCGAGGGGTAGTGCTCGGTGTAGGGTTAGGTGAAGGGCTAGTGGTTGGCAGAGGCCCACGGGCAGTGTTAGGGTTAGGGCTCATGTTAGGCCTAGGACTAGTGGTAGTGGTAGGGGTTGGCCGAGGGCTAGGGGTAGGTGTCACGGGAAGGCTCCGAGTAGTCCTAGGACTCGGAACGGGTGTAGGGCTGGATTAGGGTGTGGTAAGTGTGGGTCCAGGGTGATTTCGTAGGACACGGGTTAGTGTTCTGGCTATTGGTAGGAAAGGTGTACTGGTCGGAGACGGGCAAGTGCTAGGCTTCAGACTAGAGTGAGCACTGGGCGTTGGACTAGGGCCCGAGCTAGGGCTAGTGGGAGCGGTAGGCGTAGCACTGGGGTAGGCATAGGGCAAGGGGTGGGTGTCGGGGTAAACCTCGGAGTAGGCTTTGGGCCAGAGTTCGGAGTTGTGTCTAGGGGTAGGGATGGGGGTGGGCCTATAAGTAGGGGGAGCAGTAGGGCCAAGGGTAGGGGTAGTACCAGAGGTAGTGCTAGGCGTAAGCCTAGGGCGAGGGGTAGTGCTCGGGGTAGGGTTAGGTGAAGGGCTAGTGGTTGGCAGAGGCCCACGGGCAGTGTTAGATTTAGGGCTCATGTTAGGCCTAGGACTAGTGGTAGTGGTAGGAGATGGCCGAGGGCTAGGGGTAACTGTCACGGGAGGGCTCCGAGTAGTCCTAGGACTCCGAACGGTTGTAGGGCTGGATTAGGGTGTGGCTAATGGTGGGTCCAGGGTGATTTCCTAGGACACGGGTTAGTGCTCTGGCTATCGGTAGGGCAAGGTGTACCGGTTGGCGACGGGCAAGTGCTAGGCTTCGGACTAGAGTGAGCACTGGGCGTTGGTCTAGGGCCCGAGGTAGGGCTAGTGGGAGCGGTAGGCGTAGCGCTATGGTAGGCAAAGAGCAAGGGGTGGGTGTCGGGGTAAACCTCGGAGTAGGCCTAGGACCAGGAGTGAAAGCTGTGGCTAGGGGTAGGGATGGGGGTGGGCCTATGGGTAGGGGGAGCTGTAGGGACAGGGGTATGGGTAGGACCAGAGGTAGTGCTAGGCGTAGGCCTAGGGCGAGGGGTAGTGCTCGGGGTAACCTAACCCTAACCCTAACCCTAACCCTAACACTAATCCTAACACTAACCCTAACCCTAACACCAACCCTAACACTAACCCTAACCCTAACCCTAACCCTAACCCTAACACCAACCCTAACCCTAACCCTAACCCTATACCTAACACCAACCCTAACCCTAACCCTAACCCTAACCCTAACACCAACCCTAACCCTAACCCTAACCCTAACCCTAACCCTAACACCAACCCTAACCCTAACCCTAACCCTAACCCTAACACCAACCCTAACCCTAATCCTAACCCTAACCCTAACCCTAACACCAACCCTAACCCTAACCCTAACCCTAACCCTAACACCAACCCTAACCCTAACCCTAACCCTAACCCTAACCCTATGCCTAACACGAACCATAACCATAACCCTAACCCTAACACCAACCCTAACCCTAACCCTAACCCTAACCCTAAACCTAACACCAACCCTAACCCTAACCCAAACACTAACCCTAACACCAACCCTAACCCTAACCCTAACCCTAACCCTAACACCAACCCTAACCCTAACCCTAACCCTAACTCTAACCCTAACCCTAACCCTAACACCAACCCTAACCCTTACCCTAACCCTAACCCTAACACCAACCCTAAACCTAATCCTAACCCTAACCCTAACCCTAACACCAACCCTAACCCTAACCCTAACCCTAAACCTAACACCAACCCTAACCCTAACCCTAACCCTAACCCTAACCCTATGCCTAACACCAACACTAACCCTAACCCTAACCCTAACCCTAACACCAACCCTAACCCTAATCCTAACCCTACCCTAACCCTAACCCTAATACTAACCCTAACCCTAACCCTACCCTAACACCAACCCTAACCCTAACCCTAACCCTAACCCTAACCCTATACCTAACACCAACCCTAACCCTAACCCTAACCCTAACACCAACCCTAACCGTAACCCTAACCCTAACCCTAACCCTAACACCAACCCTAACCCTAATCCTAACCCTAACCCTAACCCTAACACCAACCCTAACCCTAACCCTAACCCTAACACCAACCCTAACCCTAACCCTAACCCTAAACCTAACCCTATGCCTAACACCAACACTAACCCTAATCCTAACCCTAACCCTAACACCAACCCTAACCCTAATCCTAACCCTAACCCTAACCCTAACCCTAACACTAACCCTAACCCTAACCCTAACCCTAACACCAACCCTAACCCTAACCCTAACCCTAACCCTAACCCTATACCTAACACCAACCCTAACCCTAACCCTAACCCTAACCCTAACACCAACCCTAACACTAACCCTAACCCTAACCCTAACCCTAACACCAACCCTAACCCTAATCCTAACCCTAACCCTAACCCTAACCCTAACCCTAAACCTAACACCAACCCTAACCCTAACCCTAACCCTAACCCTAACCCTAACACCAACCCTAAACCTAAACCTAACCCTAACCCTAACACCAACCCTAACCCTAATTTTAACCCTAACCCTAACCCTAACACCAACCCTAACCCTAACCCTAACCCTAACTCTAACACCAACCCTAACCCTAATCCTAACCCGAACCCTAACCCTATGCCTAACACGAACCCTAACCCTAACCCTAACCCTAACACCAACCCTAACCCTAACCCTAACCCTAACCCTAAACCTAACACCAACCCTAACCCTAACCCAAACATTAACCCTAACACCAACCCTAACCCTAACCCTAACCCTAAACCTAACACCAACCCTAACCCTAACCCTAACACTAACTCTAACCCTAACCCTAACCCTAACACCAACCCTAACCCGAAACCTAACCCTAACCCTAACACCAACCCTAACCCTAACCCTAACCCTAAACCTAACTCTAACCCTAACCCTAACCCTAACACCAACCCTAACCCTAACCCTAACCCT
>NW_027668941.1:0-5000 GCF_964194185.1 Rhinolophus hipposideros | reverse complement strand
CACCAACCCTAACCCTAACCCTAACCCTAACCCTATACCTAACACCAACCCTAACCCTAACCCTAACCCTAACCCTAACCCTAACCGTAACCCTAACCCTAACCCTAAACCTAAACCTAACACCAACCCTAACCCTAACCCTAACCCTAACCCTAACACCAACCCTAACCCTAACCCTAAACCCTAATCCTAACCCTAACCCTAACCCTAACCCTAACCCTAACCCTAACAAGGGCAAGTTGTACTGGTCAGCGACGGGCAAGTTCTAGGCCTCGGACTAGAAGGAGCCATGGGCGTTGGTCTAGGGCCCGAGCTAGGGCTAGTGAGATCGGTAGGCGTAGCGCTGGGGTAGGCATAGGGCAAGTGGTGGGTGTCGACGTAAACCTCGGAGTAGGCCTAGGGCCAGGAGTGGGAGCTGTGGCTAGTGGTAGGGTTGGGGGTGGGCCTATGAATAGGGGGAGCTGTAGGGCCAGGGGTAGTGGTAGGACCAGAGGTAGTGCTAGGCGTAGGCCGAGGGCGAGGGGTAGTGCTCGGGGTAAGGTTAGTTGAAGGGCTAGTGTTTGGCAGAGGCCCACGGGCAGTGTTAGGGTTAGGGCTCATGTTAAGCCTAGGACTAGTGGTAGTGGTAGGGGTTGGCCGAGGACTAGGGGTAGGTGTCACGAAATGGCTCCGGGTAGTCCTAGGACTCCGAACGGATGTAGGGCTGATTAGGGTGTGGCTAATGGTGGGTCCAGGGTGATTTCGTAGGACACGGGTTAGTGCTCTGGCTATAGGTAGGGCAAGGTGTACCGGTTGGCGACGGGCAAGTGCTAGGCTTCGGACTAGAGTGAGCACTGGGCGTTGGTCTAGGGCCCGAGGTAGGGCTAGTGGGAGCGGTAGGCGTAGCGCTGGGGTAGGCAAAGGGCAAGGGGTGGGTGTCGGGGTAAACCTCGGAGTAGGCCTAGGACCAGGAGTGGGAGCTGTGGCTAGGGGTTTGGATGGGGGTGGGCCTATGGGTAGGGGGAGCTGTAGGGACAGGGGTAGGTGTAGGACCAGAGGTAGTGCTAGGCGTAGGCCTAGGGCGAGGGGTAGTGCTCGGGGTAACCTAACCCTAACCCTAACCCTAACCCTAACACTAACCCTAACCCTAACCCTAAACCTAACACCAACCCTAACCCTAACCCTAACCCTAACCCTATACCTAACACCAACCCTAACCCTAACCCTAACCCTAACCCTAACACCAACCCTAACCCTATCCCTAACCCTAACCCTAACCCTAACACCAACCCTAAACCTAAACCTAACCCTAACCCTAACACCAACCCTAACCCTAATCCTAACCCTAACCCTAACCCTAACACCAACCCTAACCCAAACCCTAACCCTAACCCTAACACCAACCCTAACCCTAACCCTAACCCTAACCCTAACCCTATGTCTAACACGAACCCTAACCCTAACCGTAACCCTAACACCAACCCTAACCCTAACCCTAACCCTAAACCTAACACCAACCCTAACCCTAACCCAAACACTAACCCTAACACAAACCCTAACCCTAACCCTAACCCTAACCCTAACACCAACCCTAACCCTAACCCTAACCCTAACTCGAACCCTAACCCTAACCCTAACACCAACCCTAACCCTAACCCTAACCCTAACCCTAACACCAACCCTAACTCTAACCCTAACCCTAACCCTATGCCTAACACCAACACTAACCCTAACCCTAACCCTAACCCTAACACCAACCCTAACCCTAATCCTAACCCTAACCCTAACCCTAACCCTAACACTAACCCTAACCCTAACCCTAACCCTAACACCAACCCTAACCCTAAAAATAACCCTAACCCTAACCCTATACCTAACACGAACCCTAACCCTAACCCTAACCCTAACCCTAACCCTAACCCTAACACCAACCCTAACCCTAATCCTAACTTTAACCCTAACCCTAACCCTAACCCTAACCCCAACCCTAACCCTAACCCTAACCCTAATCCTAACCCTATACCTAACACCAACCCTAACCCTAACCCTAACCCTAACCCTAACCCTAACACCAACCCTAACCCTAACCCTAAACCTAACACCAACCCTAACCCTAACCCTAACCTTAACACCAACACCAACCCTAACCCTAACCCTAACCCTAAACCCTAATCCTAACCCTAACCCTAACCCTAACCCTAACCCTATCAAGGGCAAGTTGTACTGGTCAGCCACGGGCAAGTTCTAGGCCTCGGACTAGAAGGAGCCATGGGCGTTGGTCTAGGGCCCGAGCTAGGGCTAGTGAGAGCGGTAGGCGTAGCGCTGGGGTAGGCATAGGGCAAGGGGTGGGTGTCGAGGTAAACCTCGGAGTAGGCCTAGGGCCAAGAGTGGGAGCTGTGGCTAGTGGTAGGGTTGGGGGTGGGCCTATGGGTAGGGGGAGCTGTAGGGCCAGGGGTAATGGTAGGACCAAGGTAGTGCTAGGCGTAGGCCTAGGGCGAGGGGTAGTGCTCAGGGTAACCTAACCCTAACCCTAACCCTAACCCTAACACTAACCCTAACCCTAACCCTAACCCTAACACCAACCCTAACCCTAACCCTAAACCTAACCCTAACCCTAACCCTATACCTAACACCAAACCTAACCCTAACCCTAACCCTAACCCTAACACCAACCCTAACCCTAACCCTAACCCTAACCCTAACCCTAACCCTAACACCAACCCTAACCCTAACCCTAACCCTAACCCTAACACCAACCCTAACCCTTACCCTAACCCTAACCCTAACCCTAACCCTATGCCTAACACCAACACTAACCCTAACCCTAACCCTAAACCTAACACCAACCCTAACCCTAATTCTAACCCTAACCCTAACCCTAACCCTAACACTAACCCTAACCCTAACCCTACCCTAACACCAACCCTAACGCTAACCCTAACCCTAACCCTATACCTAACACCAACCCTAACCCTAACCCTAACCCTAACACCAACCCTAACCCTAATCCTAACCCTAACCCTAACCCTAACCCTAAACCTAACACCAACCCAAACCCTAACCCTAACACTAACCCTAACAAGGGCAAGGTGTACTGGTCAGCGACGGGCAAGTTCTAGTCCTCGGACTAGAGGGAGCCATGGGCGTTGGTCTAGGGCCCGAGCTAGGGCTAGTGAGAGCGGTAGACGTAGCGCTGGGGTAGGCATAGAGCAAGGGGTGGGTGTCGAGGTAAACCTCGTAGTAGGCCTAGGGCCAGGAGTGGGAGCTGTGGCTAGGGGTAGGGATGGGGGTGGGCCTATAAGTAGGGGGAGCTGTAGAACCAGGGGTAGGGGTAGGAAAAGAGGTAGTGCTAGGCGTAAGTTTAGGGCGAGGGGTAGTGCTCGGGGTAGGGTTAGGTGAAGGGCTAGTGGTTGGCAGAGGCCCACGGGCAGTGTTAGGGTTAGGGCTCATGTTAGGCCTAGGACTAGTGGTAGTGGTAGGGGTTGGCCGAGGGCTAGGGGTAGGTGTCACGGGAGGGCTCCGAGTAGTCCTAGGACTCGGAACGGGTGTAGGGCTGGATTAGGGTGTGGTAAGTGTGGGTCCATGGTGATTTCGTAGGACACGGGTTAGTGTTCTGGCTATTGGTAGGCAAGGTGTACTGGTCGGAGACGGGCAAGTGCTAGGCTTCGGACTAGAGTGAGCACTGGGCGTTGGACTAGGGCCCGAGCTAGGGCTAGTGGGAGCGGTAGGCGTAGCACTGGGGTAGGCATAGGGCAAGGGGTGGGTGTCGGGGTAAACCTCGGAGTAGGCTTTGGGCCAGAGGTTGGAGTTGTGTCTAGGGGTAGGGATGGGGGTGGGCCTATAAGTAGGGGGAGCTGTAGGGCCAGGGGTAGGGGTAGGACCAGAGGTAGTGCTAGGCGTAAGCCTAGGGTGAGGGGTAGTGCTCGGGGTAGGGTTAGGTTAAGGGCTAGTGGTTGGCAGAGGCCCACGGGCAGTGTTAGGGTTAGGGCTCATGTTAAGCCTAGGACTAGTGGTAGTGGTAGGGGTTGGCCGAGGGCTAGGGGTAACTGTCACGGGAGGGCTCCGGGTAGTCCTAGGACTCCGAACGGATGTAGGGCTGGATTAGGGTGTGGCTAATGGTGGGTCCAGGGTGATTTCGTAGGACACGGGTTAGTGCTCTGGCTATCGGTAGGGCAAGGTGTACCAGTTGGCGACGGGCAAGTGCTAGGCTTCGGACTAGAGTGAGCACTGGGCGTTGGTCTAGGGCCATAGGTAGGGATACTGGGAGGGGTAGGCGTAGCGCTATGGTAGGCAAAGAGCAAGGGGTGGGTGTCGGGGTAACCTCGGAGTAGGCCTAGGACCAGGAGTGGGAGCTGTGGCTAGGGGTAGGGATGGGGGTGGGCCTATGGGTAGGGGGAGCTGTAGGGACAGGGGTAGGGGTAGGACCTGAGGTAGTGCTAGGCGTAGGCCTAGGGCGAGGGGTAGTGCTCGGGGTAACCTAACCCTAACCCTAACCCTAACACTAATCCTAACCCTAACCCTAACCCTAACACCAACCCTAACACTAACCCTAACCCTAACCCTAACCCTAACCCTAACCCTAACACCAACCCTAACCCTAACCCTAACCCTAACCCTAACACAAACCCTAACCCTAATCCTAACCCTAACCCTAACCCTAACACCAACCCTAACCCTAACCCTAACCCTAACACCAACCCTAACCCTAACCCTAGCCCTAACCCTCACCCTATGCCTAACACGAACCCTAACCCTAACCCTAACCCTAACCCTAACACAAACCCTAACCCTAATCCTAACCCTAACCCTAACCCTAACACCAACCCTAACCCTAACCCTAACCCTAACACCAACCCTAACCCTAACCCTAGCCCTAACCCTCACCCTATGCCTAACACGAACCCTAACCCTAACCCTAACCCTAACCCTAACACCAACCCTAACCCTAATCCTAACCCTAACCCTAACCCTAACCCTAACCCTAACCCTAACCCTAACACCAACACTAACCCTCACCCTAA
>NW_027668942.1:57500-60000 GCF_964194185.1 Rhinolophus hipposideros | reverse complement strand
AACCCTAACCCTAACCCTAACATTAACCCTAACACCAAACCTAACCCTAACCCTAACCCTAACCCTAACAACAACCCTAACCCTAACCCTAACCCTAAACCCTAATCCTAACCCTACCCCTAACCCTAACCCTAACCCTAACCCTAACCCTAACCCTAACAAGGGCAAGGTTTACTGGTCAGCGACGGGCAAGTTCTAGGCCTCGGACTAGAAGGAGGCATGGGCGTTGGTCTAGGGCCCAAGCTAGGGCTAGTGAGAGCGGTAGGCGTAGCGCTGGGGTAGGCATAGGGCAAGGGGTGGGTGTCGAGGTAAACCTCGAGTAGGCCTAGAGCCAGGAGTGGGAGCTGTGGCTAGTGGTAGGGTTGGGGGTGGGCCTATGGGTAGGGGGAGCTGTAGGGCCAGGGTAGTGGTAGGAACAGAGGTACTGCTAGGCGTAGGCCTAGGGCGAGGGGTAGTGCTCGGGGTAGGGTTAGTTGAAGGGGTAGTGTTTGGCAGAGGCCCACGGGCAGTGTTAGGGTTAGGGCTCATGTTAAGCCTAGGACTAGTGGTAGTGGTAGGGGTTGGTCGAGGACTAGGGGTAGGTGTCACGAAATGCTCCGGGTAGTCATAGGACTCCGAACGGATGTAGGGCTGGATTAGGGTGTGGCTAATGGTGGGTCCAGGGTGATTTCGTAGGACACGGGTTAGTGCTCTGGCTATTGCTAGGGCAAGGTGTACCGGTTGGCGACGGGCAAGTGCTAGGCTTCGGACTAGAGTGAGCACTGGGCGTTGGTCTAGGGCCAGAGGTAGGGCTAGTGGGAGCAGTAGGCGTAGCGCTGGGGGTAGGCAAAGGGCAAGGGGTGGGTGTCGGGGTAAACCTCGAAGTAGGCCTAGGACCAGGAGTGGGAGCTGTGGCTAGGGGTAGGGATGGGGGTGGGCCTATGGGTAGGGGGAGCTGTAGTGACTGGGGTATGGGTAGGACCAGAGGTAGTGCTAGGCGTAGGCCTAGGGCGAGGGGTAGTGCTCGGGGTAACCAAACCCTAACCCTAACCCTAACCCGAACACTAACCCTAACCCTAACCCTAACTCTAACACCAACCCTAACCCTAACCCTAACCCTAACCCTAACCCTATACCTAACACCAACCCTAAACCTAACCCTAACCCTAACGCCAACCCTAACCCTAACCCTAACCCTAACCCTAACCTTAACACCAACTCTAACCCTAATTTTAACGCTAACCCTAACCCTAACACCAACCCTAACCAAAACCCTAACCCTAACCCTAACACCAACCCTAACCCTAAACCTAACCCTAACCCTAACCCTATGCCTAACACGAACCCTAACCCTAACCCTAACCCTAAACCTAACCCTAACCCTAACACCAACCCTAACCCAAATCCTAATCCTAACCCTAACCCTAACCCTAACACTAACCCTAACCCTAACCCTAACCCTAACGCCAACCCTAACCCTAACCCTAACCCTAACCCTAACCCTAACCCTAACACCAACCCTAACCCTAACCCTAACCCTAACCTTAACACCAACTCTAACCCTAATCCTAACGCTAACCCTAACCCTAACACCAACCCTAACCCTAACCCTAACCCTAACCCTATACCTAACAGCAACCCTAACCCTAACCCTAACCCTAATCGTAACCCTAACCCTAACCCTAACCCTAACACCAACCCTAACCGTGACCCTAACCCTAACCCTAACCCTAACCCTATGCCTAACACGAACCCTAACCCTAACCCTAACCCTACACCCTAACACCAACCCTAACCCTAACCCTAACCCTAACCCTAAATGTAACACCAACCCTAAACCTAACCCAAACCCTAACTCTAACACCAACCCTAACCCTAACCCTAACCCTAACTTTAAACCTATACCTAACACCAACCATAACCTTAACCCTAACCCTAACACCAACCCTAACCCTAACCCTAACCCTAACCCTAACACCAACCCTAACCCTAACCCTAACCCTAACCTTAACACCAACTCTAACCCTAATCCTAACCCTAACCCTAACCCTAACACCAACCCTAACCAAAAACCCTAACCCTAACCTAACCCTAACCCTAACCCTAACCCTAACCTAACCCTAACCCTAACCCTAACCCTAACCCTAACCCTAACCCTAACCCTAACCCTAACCCTAACCCTAACCCTAACCCTAACCCTAACCCTAACCCTAACCCTAACCCTAACCCTAACCCTAACCCTAACCCTAACCCTAACCCTAACCCTAACCCTAACCCTAACCCTAACCCTAACCCTAACACCAACCCTAACCCTAACCCTAACCCTAACTCTAACCCAACCTAACACTAACACCAAGCCTAACCCTAACCTAACCCTAAAACCAACCCTAACCCTAACCCTAACCCTAACCCTAACCCTAACCATAACACCAACCTTAACCCTAATACTAACCCTAACCCTAACACCAACCCTAACCCTAATCCTAAACCTAACCCTAACCCTAACGCCAACCCTAACCCT
>NW_027668942.1:42500-52500 GCF_964194185.1 Rhinolophus hipposideros | reverse complement strand
GCGAGGGGTAGTGCTCGGGGTAACCAAACCCTAACCCTAACCCTAACCCGAACACTAACCCTAACCCTAACCCTAACTCTAACACCAACCCTAACCCTAACCCTAACCCTAACCCTAACCCTATACCTAACACCAACCCTAAACCTAACCCTAACCCTAACGCCAACCCTAACCCTAACCCTAACCCTAACCCTAACCTTAACACCAACTCTAACCCTAATTTTAACGCTAACCCTAACCCTAACACCAACCCTAACCAAAACCCTAACCCTAACCCTAACACCAACCCTAACCCTAAACCTAACCCTAACCCTAACCCTATGCCTAACACGAACCCTAACCCTAACCCTAACCCTAAACCTAACCCTAACCCTAACACCAACCCTAACCCAAATCCTAATCCTAACCCTAACCCTAACCCTAACACTAACCCTAACCCTAACCCTAACCCTAACGCCAACCCTAACCCTAACCCTAACCCTAACCCTAACCCTAACCCTAACACCAACCCTAACCCTAACCCTAACCCTAACCTTAACACCAACTCTAACCCTAATCCTAACGCTAACCCTAACCCTAACACCAACCCTAACCCTAACCCTAACCCTAACCCTATACCTAACAGCAACCCTAACCCTAACCCTAACCCTAATCGTAACCCTAACCCTAACCCTAACCCTAACACCAACCCTAACCGTGACCCTAACCCTAACCCTAACCCTAACCCTATGCCTAACACGAACCCTAACCCTAACCCTAACCCTAACCCTAACACCAACCCTAACCCTAACCCTAACCCTAACCCTAAATGTAACACCAACCCTAAACCTAACCCAAACCCTAACTCTAACACCAACCCTAACCCTAACCCTAACCCTAACTTTAAACCTATACCTAACACCAACCATAACCTTAACCCTAACCCTAACACCAACCCTAACCCTAACCCTAACCCTAACCCTAACACCAACCCTAACCCTAACCCTAACCCTAACCTTAACACCAACTCTAACCCTAATCCTAACCCTAACCCTAACCCTAACACCAACCCTAACCAAAACCCTAACCCTAACCCTAACACCAACCCTAACCCTAAACCTAATCCTAACCCTAACCCTAATTCTAACACTAAACCTAACCCTAACCCTAACCCTAACACCAACCCTAACCCTAACCCTAACCCTAACCCTAACCCTATACCTAACACCAACCCTAACCCTAACCCTAACCCTAACCCTAACACCAACCCTAACCCTAAACCTATCCCTAAAACCAACACTAACCATAATCCTAACCCTAACCCTAACCCTAACCCTAAAACCAAACCTAACCGTAACCCTAACCCTAACCCTAACATTAACACTAACACCAACCCTAACCCTAACCCTAACTCTAAACCTAACACCAACCCTAACCAAAACCCTAACCCTAACCCTAACACCAACCCTAATCCTAATCCTAATCCTGACCCTAACCCTAACCCTAACACTAACCCTAACCCTAACCCTAACCCTAACCCTAACACCAACCCTAACCCTAACCCTAACCCTAACACCAATCCTATCCCTAACCCTAACCCTAACACCAACCCTAACCTTAATCCTAACCCTAACCCTAACCCTAACCCTACACCAACCCTAACCGTAACCCTAACCCTAACCCTAACCCTAACCCTATGCCTAACACGAACCCTAACCCTAACCCTAACCCTAACACCAACCCTAACCCTAACCCTAACCCTAACCCTAAACGTAACACCAACCCTAACCCTAACCCAAACCCTAACCCTAACACCAACCCTAACCCTAACCCTAACCCTAACCCTAACACCAACCCTAACCCTAACCCTAACCCTAACTCTAACCCTAACCCTAACCCTAACACCAACCCTAACCCTAACCCTAACCCTAACCCTAACCCTAACCCTAACCCTAACACCAACCCTAACCCTAACCCTAAGCCTAACACCAACCCTAACCCTAATCCTAACCCTAACCCTAACCCTAACCCTAACACCAACCCTAATTGTAACCCTAACCCTAACCCTAACATTAACCCTAACACCAACCCTAACCCTAAACCTAACCCTAACCCTAACACCAACCCTAACCCTAACCCTAACTCTAAACCCTAATCCTAACCCTAACCCTAACCCTAACCCTAACCCTAACCCTAACCCTAACCCTAACAAGGGCAAGGTTTACTGGTCAGCGACGGGCAAGTTCTAGGCCTCGGACTAGAAGGAGGCATGGGCGTTGGTCTAGGGCCCAAGCTAGGGCTAGTGAGAGCGGTAGGCGTAGCGCTGGGGTAGGCATAGGGCAAGAGGTGGGTGTCGAGGTAAACCTCGAGTAGGCCTAGAGCCAGGAGTGGGAGCTGTGGCTAGTGGTAGGGTTGGGGGTGGGCCTATGGGTAGGGGGAGCTGTAGGGCCAGGGTAGTGGTAGGAACAGAGGTAGTGCTAGGCGTAGGCCTAGGGCGAGGGGTAGTGCTCGGGGTAGGGTTAGTTGAAGGGCTAGTGTTTGGCAGAGGCCCACGGGCAGTGTTAGGGTTAGGGCTCATGTTAAGCCTAGGACTAGTGGTAGTGGTAGGGGTTGGCCGAGGACTAGGGGTAGGTGTCACGAAATGGCTCCGGGTAGTCATAGGACTCCGAACGGATGTAGGGCTGGATTAGGGTGTGGCTAATGGTGGGTCCAGGGTGATTTCGTAGGACACGGGTTAGTGCTCTGGCTATTGGTAGGGCAAGGTGTACCGGTTGGCGACGGGCAAGTGCTAGGCTTCGGACTAGAGTGAGCACTGGGCGTTGGTCTAGGGCCAGAGGTAGGGCTAGTGGGAGCAGTAGGCGTAGCGCTGGGGTGGGCAAAGGGCAAGGGTTGGGTGTCGGGGTAAACCTCGAATAGGCCTAGGACCAGGAGTGGGAGCTGTGGCTAGGGGTAGGGATGAGGGTGGGCCTATGGGTAGGGGGAGCTGTAGTGACTGGGGTAGGGGTAGGACCAGAGGTAGTGCTAGGCGTAGGCCTAGGGCGAGGGGTAGTGCTCGGGGTAACCTAACCCTAACCCTAACCCTAACCCTAACCCTAACACCAACCCTAACCCTAACCCTAACCCTAACCTTAACACCAACTCTAACCGTAATCCTAACCCTAACCCTAACCCTAACACCAACCCGAACCAAAACCCTAACCCTAACCCTAACACAAACCCTAACCCTAAACCTAACCCTAACCCTAACACTATGCCTAACACGAACCCTAACCCTAACCCTAACCCTAAACCTAACCCTAACCCTAACACCAACCCTAACCCTAATCCTAATCCTAACCCTAACCCTAACCCTAACACTAACCCTAACCCTAACCCTAACCCTAACACCAACCCTAACCCTAACCCTAACCCTAACCCTAACCCTATACCTAACACCAACCCTAACCCTAACCCTAACACCAACCCTAACCCTAACCCTAACCCTAACAGCAACCCTAACCCTAATCCTAACCCTAACCCTAACCCTAACCCTAACACCAACCCTAACCGTAACCCTAACCCTAACCCTAACCCTAACCCTATGCCTAACACGAACCCTAACCCTAACCCTAACCCTAACCCTAACACCAACCCTAACCCTAACCCTAACCCTAACCCTAAACGTAACACCAACCCTAACCCTAACCCAAACCCTACCTCTAACACCAACCCTAACCCTAACCCTAACCCTAACCCTAACCCAATACCTAACACCAACCCTAACCCTAACCCTAACCCTAACACCAACCCTAACCCTAACCCTAACCCTAACCTTAACACCAACTCTAACCCTAATCCTAACCCTAACCCTAACCCTAACACCAACCCTAACCAAAACCCTAACCCTAACCCTAACACCAACCCTAACCCTAAACCTAATCCTAACCCTAACCCTAATTCTAACACTAAACCTAACCCTAACCCTAACCCTAACACCAACCCTAACCCTAACCCTAACCCTAACCCTAACCCTATACCTAACACCAACCCTAACCCTAACCCTAACCCTAACCCTAACACCAACCCTAACCCTAAACCTATCCCTAAAACCAACACTAACCCTAATCCTAACCCTAACCCTAACCCTAACCCTAAAACCAAACCTAACCGTAACCCTAACCCTAACCCTAACATTAACACTAACACCAACCCTAACCCTAACCCTAACTCTAAACCTAACACCAACCCTAACCAAAACCCTAACCCTAACCCTAACACCAACCCTAACCCTAATCCTAATCCTGACCCTAACCCTAACCCTAACACTAACCCTAACCCTAACCCTAACCCTAACCCTAACACCAACCCTAACCCTAACCCTAACCCTAACCCTAACACCAATCCTATCCCTAACCCTAACCCTAACACCAACCCTAACCCTAATCCTAACCCTAACCCTAACCCTAACCCTACACCAACCCTAACCGTAACCCTAACCCTAACCCTAACCCTAACCCTAACCCTATGCCTAACACGAACCCTAACCCTAACCCTAACCCTAACACCAACCCTAACCCTAACCCTAACCCTAACCCTAAACGTAACACCAACCCTAACCCTAACCCAAACCCTAACCCTAACACCAACCCTAACCCTAACCCTAACCCTAACCCTAACACCAACCCTAACCCTAACCCTAACCCTAACTCTAACCCTAACCCTAACCCTAACACCAACCCTAACCCTAACCCTAACCCTAACCCTAACCCTAACACCAACCCTAACCCTAACCCTAAGCCTAACACCAACCCTAACCCTAATCCTAACCCTAACCCTAACCCTAACCCTAACACCAACCCTAACCGTAACCCTAACCCTAACCCTAACATTAACCCTAACACCAACCCTAACCCTAAACCTAACCCTAACCCTAACACCAACCCTAACCCTAACCCTAACTCTAAACCCTAATCCTAACCCTAACCCTAACCCTAACCCTAACCCTAACCCTAACCCTAACAAGGGCAAGGTTTACTGGTCAGCGACGGGCAAGTTCTAGGCCTCGGACTAGAAGGAGGCATGGGCGTTGGTCTAGGGCCCAAGCTAGGGCTAGTGAGAGCGGTAGGCGTAGCGCTGGGGTAGGCATAGGGCAAGAGGTGGGTGTCGAGGTAAACCTCGAGTAGGCCTAGAGCCAGGAGTGGGAGCTGTGGCTAGTGGTAGGGTTGGGGGTGGGCCTATGGGTAGGGGGAGCTGTAGGGCCAGGGTAGTGGTAGGAACAGAGGTAGTGCTAGGCGTAGGCCTAGGGCGAGGGGTAGTGCTCGGGGTAGGGTTAGTTGAAGGGGTAGTGTTTGGCAGAGGCCCACGGGCAGTGTTAGGGTTAGGGCTCATGTTAAGCCTAGGACTAGTGGTAGTGGTAGGGGTTGGCCGAGGACTAGGGGTAGGTGTCACGAAATGGCTCCGGGTAGTCATAGGACTCCGAACGGATGTAGGGCTGGATTAGGGTGTGGCTAATGGTGGGTCCAGGGTGATTTCGTAGGACACGGGTTAGTGCTCTGGCTATTGGTAGGGCAAGGTGTACCGGTTGGCGACGGGCAAGTGCTAGGCTTCGGACTAGAGTGAGCACTGGGCGTTGGTCTAGGGCCAGAGGTAGGGCTAGTGGGAGCAGTAGGCGTAGCGCTGGGGTGGGCAAAGGGCAAGGGTTGGGTGTCGGGGTAAACCTCGAATAGGCCTAGGACCAGGAGTGGGAGCTGTGGCTAGGGGTAGGGATGAGGGTGGGCCTATGGGTAGGGGGAGCTGTAGTGACTGGGGTAGGGGTAGGACCAGAGGTAGTGCTAGGCGTAGGCCTAGGGCGAGGGGTAGTGCTCGGGGTAACCTAACCCTAACCCTAACCCTAACCCTAACCTTAACACCAACTCTAACCGTAATCCTAACCCTAACCCTAACCCTAACACCAACCCTAACCAAAACCCTAACCCTAACCCTAACACAAACCCTAACCCTAAACCTAACCCTAACCCTAACACTATGCCTAACACGAACCCTAACCCTAACCCTAACCCTAAACCTAACCCTAACCCTAACACCAACCCTAACCCTAATCCTAATCCTAACCCTAACCCTAACCCTAACACTAACCCTAACCCTAACCCTAACCCTAACACCAACCCTAACCCTAACCCTAACCCTAACCCTAACCCTATACCTAACACCAACCTTAACCCTAACCCTAACACCAACCCTAACCCTAACCCTAACCCTAACAGCAACCCTAACCCTAATCCTAACCCTAACCCTAACCCTAACCCTAACACCAACCCTAACCGTAACCCTAACCCTAACCCTAACCCTAACCCTATGCCTAACACGAACCCTAACCCTACCCTAACCCTAACCCTAACCACCACCCTAACCCTAACCCTAACCCTAACCCTAACTTAACACCAACCCTAACCCAACCCAAACCCTACCTCTAACACCAACCCTAACCCTAACCCTAACCCTAACCCTAACCCAAAACCTATACCTAACACCAACCCTAACCCTAACCCTAACCCTAACACCAACCCTAACCCTAACCCTAACCCTAACCCTAACACCAACCCTAACCCTAACCCTAACCCTAACCTTAACACCAACCCAAACCCTAATCCTAATCCTAACCCTAACCCTAACCCTAACACCAACCCTAACCCTAACCCTAACCCTAACCCTAACACCAACCCTAACCCTAACCCTAACCCTAACACCAACCCTAACCCTAATCCTAACCCTAACCCTAACCCTAACCCTAACACCAACCCTAACCGTAACCCTAACCCTAACCCTAACCCTAACCCTATGCCTAACACGAACCCTAACCCTAACCCTAACCCTAACCCTAACACCAACCCTAACCCTAACCCTAACCCTAACCCTAAACGTAACACCAACCCTAAACCTAACCCAAACCCTAACCCTAACACCAACCCTAACCCTAAACCTAACCTAACCCTAACATCAACCCTAACCCTAACCCTAACCCTAACTCTAACCCTAACCCTAACCCTAACACCAACCCTAATTCTAACCCTAACCCTAACCCTAACACCAACCCTAACCCTAACCCTAACCCTAACCCTAACCCTAACATTAACCCTAACCCTAACCCTAACCCTAACCCTAACACCAACCCTAACCCTAACCCTAACCCTAACCCTAACCCTAACATCAACCCTAACCCTAACCCTAACCCTAACTCTAACCCTAACCCTAACCCTAACACCAACCCTAATTCTAACCCTAACCCTAACCCTAACACCAACCCTAACCCTAACCCTAACCCTAACCCTAACCCTAAAGCTAACATCAACCCTAACCCTAACCCTAACCCTAAACCTAACACCAACCCTAACCCTAACCCTAACCCTAACCCTATGCCTAACACGAACCCTAACCCTAACACCAACCCTAACCGTAACCCTAACCCTAACCCTAACCCTAAGCCTAACCCTAACCCTAACCCTAACCCTAACCCTAACTCTAACACCAACCCTAACCCTAACCCTAACCCTAACCCTAACACCTACCCTAACCCTAATCCTAACCCTAACCCTAAAGCTAACATCAACCCTAACCCTAACCCTAACCCTAACCCTAACACCAACCCTAACCCTAACCCTAACCCTAACACCAACCCTAACCCTAACCCTAACCCTAACCCTATGCCTAACACGAAACCTAACCTTAAACCTAACCCTAACCCTAACACCAACCCTAACCCTAATCCTAATCCTAACCCTAACCCCAATTCTAACACTAACCCTAACCCTAACCCTAACACTAACACCAACCCTAACCCTAACCCTAACCCTAACCCTATACCTAACACCAACCCTAACCCTAACCCTAACCCTAACCCTAACACCAACCCTAACCCTAACCCTAACCCTAACACCAACCCTAACCCTAATCCTAACCCTAACCCTAACCCTTACCCTAACACCAACCCTAACCGTAACCCTAACCCTAACCCTAACATTAACCCTAACACCAAACCTAACCCTAACCCTAACCCTAACCCTAACACCAACCCTAACCCTAAACCTAACCCTAAACCCTAATCCTAAACCTACCCCTAACCCTAACCCTAACCCTAACCCTAACCCTAACAATGGCAAGGTTTACTGGTCAGCGACGGGCAAGTTCTAGGCCTCGGACTAGAAGGAGGCATGGGCGTTGGTCTAGGGACCAAGCTAGGGCTAGTGAGAGCGGTAGGCGTAGCGCTGGGGTAGGCATAGGGCAAGGGGTGGTTGTCGAGGTAAACCTCGAGTAGGCCTAGAGCCAGGAGTGGGAGCTGTGGCTAGTGGTAGGGTTGGGGGTGGGCCTATGGGTAGGGGGAGCTGTAGGGCCAGGGTAGTGGTAGGAACAGAGGTACTGCTAGGCGTAAGCCTAGGGCGAGGGGTAGTGCTCGGGGTAGGGTTAGTTGAAGGGGTAGTGTTTGGCAGAGGCCCACGGGCAGTGTTAGGGTTAGGGCTCATGTTAAGCCTAGGACTAGTGGTAGTGGTAGGGGTTGGCCGAGGACTAGGGGTAGGTGTCACGAAATGGCTCCGGGTAGTCATAGGACTCCGAACGGATGTAGGGCTGGATTAGGGTGTGGCTAATGGTGGGTCCAGGGTGATTTCGTAGGACACGGGTTAGTGCTCTGGCTATTGCTAGGGCAAGGTGTAACGGTTGGCGACGGGCAAGTGCTAGGCTTCGGACTAGAGTGAGCACTGGGCGTTGGTCTAGGGCCAGAGGTAGGGCTAGTGGGAGCAGTAGGCGTAGCGCTGGGGTAGGCAAAGGGCAAGGGGTGGGTGTCGGGGTAAACCTCGAAATAGGCCTAGGACCAGGAGTGGGAGCTGTGGCTAGGGGTAGGGATGGGGGTGGGCCTATGGGTAGGGGGAGCTGTAGTGACTGGGGTAGGGGTAGGACCAGAGGTAGTGCTAGGCGTAGGCCTAGGGCGAGGGGTAGTGCTCGGGGTAATCTAACCCTAACCCTAACCCTAACCCTAACACTAACCCTAACCCTAACCCTAACTCTAACACCAACCCTAACCCTAACCCTAACCCTAACCCTAACCCTATACCTAACACCAACCCTAAACCTAACCCTAACCCTAACGCCAACCCTAACCCTAACCCTAACCCTAATCTTAACACCAACTCTAACCCTAATTTTAACGCTAACCCTAACCCTAACACCAACCTAACCAAAACCCTAACCCTAACCCTAACACCAACCCTAACCCTAACCCTAACCCTAACCCTAACCCTATGCCTAACACGAATCCTAACCCTAACCCTAACCCTAAACCTAACCCTAATCCTAACACCAACCCTAACCCAAATCCTAATCCTAACCCTAACCCTAACCCTAACACTAACCCTAAACCTAACCCTAACCCTAACGCCAACCCTAACCCTAACCCTAACCTAACATTAACCCTAACACCAACCCTAACCCTAACCCTAACCCTAACCTTAACACCAACTCTAACCCTAATCCTAACGCTAACCCTAACCCTAACACCAACCCTAACCCTAACCCTAACCCTAACCCTAACCCTATACCTAACAGCAACCCTAACCCTAACCCTAACCCTAATCGTAACCCTAAACCTAACCCTAACCCTAACACCAACCCTAACCGTAACCCTAACCCTAACCCTAACCCTAACCCTATGCCTAACACGAACCCTAACCCTAACCCTAACCCTAACCCTAACACCAACCCTTACCCTAACCCTAACCCTAACCCTAACTTTAAACCTATACCTAACACCAACCATAACCCTAACCCTAACCCTAACACCAACCCTAACCCTAACCCTAACCCTAACCCTAACACCAACCCTAACCCTAACCCTAACCCTAACCTTAACACCAACTCTAACCCTAATCCTAACCCTAACCCTAACCCTAACACCAACCCTAACCAAAACCCTAACCCTAACCCTAACACCAACCCTAACCCTAAACCTAATCCTAACCCTAACCCTAATTCTAACACTAAACCTAACCCTAAC